>NW_006296007.1:352015-359821 GCF_000327345.1 Myotis davidii
AAAGAGGAAGAGGAAGAAGAAGAGAAAGAGACAGAGACAGAGACAGAGACAGAAAAAGAGGAAGAGAAAGGCCTTAGAAGGGCCATATTCCAGAAGACAAGCTAACAGTTACCTGAGGAGAAAAGGTGAAAGAAACAAGTGGCATTAAAATATCTGAGTCACCTAGGAAAGTCCAATTTTCCTTTCTATTTCAGGAGTGTCAATGCACCTCTGCAGAATAATGAAAAGGACGTAAATTGAATAAAAATATCACCACGCAATCTCGTGTTGAAATGTATGCATGGATTTAAGGCCTCCCTCCAGGCTCTTCTGCCCTCTCTCTCCTGAGCTCTAAGCTGGATTTGACCTTCTATAGATTGGCACTGCCAATGTCTGCAGACCTTTGCAGGCTGCTCTTCTTGTAGCTATGACTCAATATTTGAAAATGTGATGTCAACTCTTCTCAACCATTCTCACGTCTGGGGTTAAAGGTGAAGATCTCATGAGGAATGCCTCTGAACTGAGCTGACCTGAGAGCATGGGTAAGGACTTGGGCTCTTTGCTGCAGATTACGGTCAATAGGATGCCAGGATCCACTTAGCACAAACAACCTAAGAAAGCTCTAAAGAAAATGTGGTAAGGAGAGCAGATAATATTTACTGTCTATTAGAGAATTTCTGAGAATTAGAAAGTAGAAAAGAGCGAAGGTTATTCTTGTATATTGTTTTCATCAATAATTCTTGGAAATTTCAGAGTGAATATTGTTAAAGCCCTGTTTCTAGAAAGACATGAGGAGGTTCTGAAGCCAGAGTTCTATGTATACTGACATGAATTTCATACTTTGCCCCCCCAAATAAAATAAGGTATATGTCGTTTAATCGCATGCTGACCAAGAAACACCTCCACAACTCCCCCCAAAAGAAGAAATGCTGGACTTACGTTGGTGACATATTCGATGTCCTTCCAAAGGATGCACTCCCTGGGGAAATCAGCCAAGTCTAAGAAGTGGTCTACCACCACCTGGCCGATTAAGTCGTGGCGGGAGAACCTGTCAAAGTCATACACAGAGAAGTGCAGTTTCCGGGCCTCAAGGTCGTTGTAGGGAACCGGAAACAGAAACACTTCGTCAAACACAGGGTTCAGGGTCTTCCTGTGAACTTTGGTCTGGTGTTTTGTTTTCCGATCCGGAAGCAAATAGATCTTGACGTAAGGATCTGAGGTCCCAGAAAAGTCCTTGGCGGGCAAATTGACGGCTTTGTGAATCTTCACTATGAGCTGCTCTAGGTCACAGTCATATTTTAAAATAAAGTTCAGTTTCCCACAGGCTTTGCTGTTACTCCTTCTCCCATCATCGCTGTCCAGTGACCTCTGCTTGTATAACTCTGGTTTAATGCGGCCGATCCCGGCCAGCTGTTCTTGTTTTTGCAGTTGCTGGATATTGAAGTCCGGGTTCGACAGGTTGAGTTGTCCTCGGATTGAATTATGCCTTCAGGGAGGAGCAAGAGAGGACAAAGTTATCACCTCATTAGCTACGGGTCTTTCAGAAACCTGTGCCTGGGATCTAGGTAGACTGTTATGCACTGTTAAAAAACTTAGATCTGTGGGCCCTTTTTTTTTGGGGGGGGGGGTTAGATTCAATATGCTCATCAATGTGAGTAAGCTTCTCCCCGAGGCTTGAAACCCAAAATTGAGGGTTGTTGTCAGGAAATGAAATGATTACCTGTGACCTTGAAGCTTTAAAGGCTTAATGCACTTTCTCAACTGATAAACCATTAAGAAAGCTTATCTGGCCGGTGGGATGTAAAGATTTGTTCACACTGGTTTAAAAATAAAATTATTCACTTTTATATACAATGTCATCCTGAAACTGAAATAACTGTCTGTGTGTCTTCTTAAGAAGAATGATTCTGTCTCTAAATTGCACAGACTTTCCTATCACTGGCTTACTGCTTTCTAAGGCTATATATTCTTACTGCTTCAAATCAGATCATTTCCTCACAAGAACACAAATTTTGCTTGTGTGAGGGTGGATGTATGGGACAGGACGTGTCTGCTCGCAGTGGACCGCGTCGGCTCTGACAGGGGCGAGTGACAGCTCTGTGAGTGTCTGCAACGCCACGTGGGTAACTGCTGAGCAGCAGGAAGAGTTTATTTCTGTAATAAACACTATGGGCATCAGAGGGAAGGGAAGCTGCTAAAAATGTATACAAGGATTCAGTCAAGGAAGGTTGGATACCGACACTTGCAAATCAAATATTTGCTAACAGAATCGACTCTTCACCCAGTACTAGTGAACTTACTGGTTAGGGCTAGAAGCTTCCCAGAAATTCTCTTTGAAACGTGCATCATCGTGTGGGTCTTGGTGAACGGAAAGAAGCAGTCATTACATACAAGATTTTTCTTAAGGCTATTTTTGTTTGTTTTTAGCTCAGATTTCAGAGTCATGATACTGTATTTTCTGTAGTCTCTCAATAATCTTAATTAAAATAGCCTCTCGCCACCAGGTCAAAAGCAACAGCTGGCCGTCTTGGATGGATTGGTAAATATGTAGTTGGAGAGGCAGAATAAACATTTGAGGTGATCTTGTTTTTCTTTCTGAAGGCTACTTTATAAAAGAAAGATGTAAAAGTGGGATAAATAGCCACCGAGACATGGTTAAAACTATTCTCCCTTGTCGTTCAGTTGTTGCTATGCTGAACATTCCTCTTTGTCCTAAAATACACTCCTAGTCACTGAGCTGGTATAATAACAAGAGCACAATCACAGAACTGCCATTTGCACCTGTCACAGCCAACACAGTCCCCCACAAGCAGACACATACCCCAGGCACGGACATTGCCACGTGGGTAAAAACTGTGTGGTCTGAAAGTTTCTGCTGTGAGATGTAAATCTCTTTTGCAGAGAAATCCACAACCTTAAGTTTCCTCTGTATCTCTTATCTCTGATTTTTCAGGGGTAGGGAGAGAGATGGCAGATGCTCTTAAGCACCTCAATTGCCTCTCTGTGCAAGTATAGCCAAGTCACTCCCTTGTGGAGATGCTAACCTCTGGAGTGCTAGAACAGAGCTTTAGTCTTGCTCTGCTGGGATCTCTGGGCAGAAATGACTGGCAGGGAGCAGCGAGTACCCCGCCCTATGCAGAGGCCTTAAGGGGCTGGTACCGGCTCTGGCTTCCTCTGCTATTGCTTTTTCCCTCCAGGCTGACTTCACACAAGGGCCACATTGGGGTCTGGAGTCAGTTCACATCTATGATGGCCATTCTGGGAACTCCCAGTGACGCTGTTTAAATACTAAAAGTGCTCCATCTAGACCCATGGGATACGCCTTCTCTGCACCAGCGTCTGTGATGGGACGCTGGTCCTGAGTCCACGCCAGCCCCAGACTCTGCTGTCACTTCTCCCCTGAGGTGCTCTGAGCAGGCTCTCTGTGCATCGCAACTTACCTTCGATGTTTTGGAAAGACTGGCTTCAGATTCATCACAGGAACATTTTGTCTTAACCCTTATCTGCAGGACGAAGCCAGCCATGTACATTTACATTTTAATTTAAACCTACATGAAGTTGGCTGCTTAGCAATGGAACATACTCTGTTTTCCTCGTGCATTTTCTTAAGACATGAAATCTGAAGAGAAGTAAGTCCTACGTGTTCCGCTGTTCCCGGCCAGGGGGTAGACAGAGTGCATTGGGGAGGGCGTTAGGGAGAGGTTTGTATTTCAAAGACCAAAACATCCCCTCAGAAAGCAATTAGGATGCCTCCATTCCAAATTCCAACACAGCTGAAGATTTCTTTTAAAAATTGAGCGCAGGTATGAATACTATTATCCACCCAAATGTTATATATGAGTTTCATTCCCAAACTCCCCCCGCCCCCATTCAGAATCACACTTACTTTGGGGAAAACAGTGGAACCCACTGTAAGGCAGTGGCTTAAAGCAGAGAGCAGGGACTGTAACAGGCCAGGATAGTCCTCACTCCCTGGGGCTCTCTTTCAGTCGCTTTCAATTTCCTTTCAGGAGAGAGTCAGCGATTCCTGGAGTTGGAGGCATGGGCTAGAGATGCTCAGGGCAGCCAGAGAGCCAAGGTAACTCATCACCTCCCTGCATCCTCTCTGCAGCTCTCTGGACTGAGAAATGAGAAAGTAGAGCAGGGAGCCTGCCCCAGGGACACGGAGGAGAAGGGAGGTAGAGGAAATGGAAAATCAATATTCCATGGCTCTCCTGGGCTATTCAAATGGAGTTGGGAGGATAAGCAAGTCAACAGCAAGACAGAGGAAAGATTCAGAACAGAGTGTTGTGGCCTGGCTCTGGGCACCCAGATGAGGAATTCTGAAATGGTCAGTGGAGGTGGTACTTGAGTGCACTAAACTAGAGGCCTTGCCCCGCCCACCAAGGCTCTAGGATTTGAATGCTGCTGAGTGACACTGAGAGTGTGATAAGGAGGGATCTGAGGCAGGCGTCCACTGAGCAGGGCTGGGGAGTCCAGTATTTTGGTGTTCTCAGGGCTTAATGTATACAATGAATGGAAGAGGAGGTGAGCCCCAAGGATGGGTGTGATAAGGAATGCTGTACCTACATTTCACCCTAACGCTGTCTTAGAAAGCTGGCCCTGGCGTTAAAACTCTCAGCGTGGTCCACCTCCCATTAGAGGCCAGTTTCCTATCTGAGAGAGGCCAGGATGAGAACCTCCTGGACGTGGCTGTCCCAGACCCGAGCTGGAAGACTCATGGCTGGGCCTGAAGAAAGCCTAATTTCAAAGATGACTAAAAATCTATGAAGCAGACTTCCCCTAACAAACTCAAAAACACGCTTCCATGCCTGAAGGGATCTGAGCCTGTGGTTCAGTTGCAGCTAAAGGTCAGGAGCCGCAGATGCCCAAATGCAAGTGGCTTTTCCTCCCCTCCTTCCCTCAGATTCAAATGAACCATATCCAGCGTCCCACGTTGAGACCCCCAAAGTCTCAGTCCCAGAGCCATCACCCAAAGGCCAACTTCCTCCACTGGATCTTAAGAAAGAGAACATTACTTTGATTCAACAAATTTGGATGTGCAAAGCAAGGTGTCAGGTAGGGTAAGAGGGAGAGAGAGGCAAACCTCTTCAATGCCTTCAAGGAAATGACGCCCAGGCAGGTGATGAGATAGTCATACACTAACTATAAATCAGGGCAGAGAGGGATTAAAAACCCCATGACTGGAGGTTAGAGAGCCACAGAAGCAGGCAGAGGGGGAAAAAATGCCTCTGGCTTGGGAAACTGTCATGGAGGAGATGGAAATTGAGCTGAGCCTGTCTACTTAACTTGGCTGCATCCTTATCAGCCTTCAAGCTGACACTCTAGACCTCAACAGGGAAATTAACTGTGTTTTCCTCTTGGTCCCCAGCTCTCCAGCAAGATGAGGTCTCCAGCTCCTCTGCCCCAGCAGCCTTCTCCTAACATCTGGCACTCGGACCACCAGCACCTTTCCCATCACTGGATTTCCCCTGTGCAGCCACAGACAAGGGTACACTCTTCTATCCTCCTGCCTCTCAGGGCCCCCATCTCAGAGGTGAAACTTGGTCGATCTCTTCCCTAGTTCTGGGGCATCCATGCTGACAAGGCTTCAGGGTCCAAGGAGAGGGAAGAGAGAAGCAAATTGTTATTTCGGAACCATCATGAGTTTCTTTACTAAGTTCAAGTCAAGACAGGGAGGTTTGGAAACAGTGGAGACAGGACTCTGTTTCCCTTCTTGAAACTCCCCTGGTGATGGGGAGGAGAGAGTTGGGTTGTCCCGATCCACGGGCAGACACCGAGGAAGGGGAGTGGCAGACAGGACAGACGCAGTGACCTGATTACAGGGCAGGATGGGGAATCTGAGGCTTTCCTGTAATGGGATTCACAGGCTTCTAGAGCGAGTGAGATAATGATGATGGAGGCATCAGGCCTTGGCCAGTGGAGGTGTGTGGTCTGGTATAGTTAGATACACTAAAGCATAACCAGCTTCTTCCCACTTCCTCCCAAGCAAAACAGGTTTAAAACCTTGGTGTCACCTTCCAATATTGTGCCCCCCAAGACTAAGATGAACCTATGTCCCCCATTCCTGAGTTTAGCCTTAGTATGTCCTCAATTAGTCTGCGGGCATTTGAGGCCAGAGTTGTATCTTTTTTTCTCATTATTAGCATATAATGTAGAACTCTGCACATAGCAGATGCTTAATGCATGCCTCTAAAGTAAATATAGGAATGCCACAGACATAACAGTTTCCTATAATTAAATCCCAGTACAGAAAATACACATTTACATCTAGCTGAGAGGTCTACGTAACTTCCACTTTTGAAGATGTCAATATATTAAAATCTGAAGAAGTAACTAAAAGAGTAATTCAAAAAATTGTTTTAAATGTTTCTATCTAACCAATGCTCTCAACACAAAACAGTCTAGCTTAATAGAATTGTGCTACTCACAGAGTAATTACAACACTTCATCCTAGTGGCACCATGTATGTAGCAAGTAATAGGATGATTTAAATTTAAAGTATGATGACTATCTTCTTTCAGTTTGGTCAGTGTATTCGGTGACTGTAGGAATTGCTTAGTTCAGAGATAAGGCCGGGAGTCTGAATGTAAGGCTCTTAATGAATGTGAGACCTGGTACACCAGCCTCATACCATTCTGGCCCCTACTCAGTTTATACTTTTGGCTCTTTGCCAGTCCTGTCAGCAGAACACAGAGAAGTGGCCTGATGTTGATGAATGTGTTGTCAGTCATTCACAAAAAAAGTCTGCTATGTGCCAGAGGCCACACCTGGGGTTACATATTTAGGGAGAAATAAGGTAGGGGGGCGGTCTTTGAGCTCGCAGAACTCATAGTCTAGAGCAGTGGTTCTCAACCTTCTGGCCCTTTAAATACAGTTCCTCATGTTGTGACCCAACCATAAAATTATTTTCGTTGCTACTTCATAACTGTAATGTTGCTGCTGTTATGAATTGTAATGTAAATATCTGATATGCAGGATGGTCTTGGGTACCCCTGTGAAAGGGTCATTTGACCCCCAAAGGGGTCGTGACTCACAGGTTGAGAACCACTGGTCTAGAGGGAATGCATCTAGTTTAATAAAAATGAGAAAGGTGACGTCAACCATAGACAAGGATGGGACCAAATAATGTTAGATTCAGACTCTGCCATTTACAGCTGGCAGCCTTGGGCAAATGATTAAACCCTTTCTCCTCTTTCACCCTCGAGCTTTTTCACGCAAGCCTCCTACTGAGTCCACGTTGACAGTGCCCCCTGGGCTGTGCCACGCGGTGGCCTGGCCTGAGCGGTGGGCTGACAGCGGACAGAAGCGGCACACAGAGCCTCCACAGATCTGATAAGGAGTCCGTGGTGTGGCAACTGAAGTTTTTATAAAACTCCAGAAAGTGATGTCCTAGGATGAAACGTAATCACCCTGTGAGCAGCACAATCCTATTCGGCTAGACTGTTTTGCATAGGGAGCATCAGTTAGACAGACACATTTAAAAGAACCGCTTTTGAAGTACCCATTTAGTGCTTGCTTCAGATTTTCATAAATTGACAGACAGCTTCAAAAATGGACCTCAGACCTCTCTCAACCACCATGAGAACCTGAAACTAGATGTAAATGTGTATTTGCTCTGCTGGGATTTAATTATCAGAAATGATTATGTCCATGGCATCCTTATGTGTACTCTAGAAGCACACATCATAGATGACAGAGGAAACTTGAGAAGGCTTGAAAAACAGATTGGACCTGCATCGTGGGACGTAAGTTAGAGACGGGAGTAGATGGCCTGACAAGGTTCCTTCTGTTTGGAGGATCCAGGGTTTTCATATATTTGGGATA
>NW_006296007.1:359971-369516 GCF_000327345.1 Myotis davidii
TTTGAGTGTGTGTGTGATTGTGTGTGCGTGTTGTGTGTATGTGTGTTGGTGTGTGGTGTGTGTGTGTGGTGTGTGTGGTGTGTGTGTGGTGTGTGGTGTGTGGTATGTGTGTGTGTGTGGTGTGTGTGGTGTGCGTGTGTGTGCATGTGTGTGTGTGTGTGCATGCATGTGTGCGTGGCGGCAGGAGGGAGGGGAGTTTCTGATGGAAATGCTGTGAGAGAACCCATGCCAACTGCAATACCCTTAACCACCAGTCTAGGCCAAGGAGGTGTCCTGGGAATTTGGGGACAAGTGGTAACAGCCGCAGGAAGGAAGCAGTAAGACAGGAAGTGCCGCAGTGAGAAGGTAAAGAACACAGGAGAAAGAAGGGAGAAGAAACAGTAACTAGCAGAGCAGACTACTTAGCGTCATCTCGGCAAAGAGTACCTTCCCCCTCCCCAAATAGGGTATCAAAAATGTGACTTAAAAAAAAGGTGTTAAAAATGTTTTGGAGCATGAAGGACATTTTACTAATTTCCCCCATTTTGTCACTGTGTGTGTTTATAATATAACACAATTCCTAGAGAATTACAAGACCATACACCATTCTTACAGTAATACCATCAGCAAAGATGTGTGTTTCCAGACAAAACTCATAAAAGGAGTTCAGTGGTAATTTAGGTAAGTATTTTAAATGCATAATGATGCGCATTATCAGTATTAGGTCATATGCAGATGGAAAGAGTTTAGTTTTCCGATAGTAGTTCAGATAGAACTAAGCTTGTTTTGGCCGTCAGAAAGGTAATTTAATTGCATGACTCCAAAACAAAAATCAATCTAAATGCAGTAAAATATATTTTACAGGAATAATTCCGTCTCTCTTCTATTTTTACTTATTTTTTTCCTTCTAGCTAATGTCTACAAATCAGTGGTGAAGATATCTATAGCTTTTATTTTTAAATACAATCTCTTTTTGATATGCAGAGCCCTTACACACTTTTCTAGAATAAATACTGTGGTAATCAGAGTGATGTGGTTGCTATCAATTCATCAGAATGATGGCAGAGTCCTCAGATCTACAATCTAATAAAAACCCAGCACATCATCCTGTGTCGAGGGGACCCAGATCAGAACAATTAATACGCAGAGTAAAACCAAACAGGAGAGTTTCAATGGGAACCCCCTCTGACAGGCCCCAGTTATTGGAATACTGAGATTTTGTTATGAGTCTGTACCGCTGTGTGAGCCCCATAGCACCATCGAGGAGCTCCAGTTATACTTAAGTGTTAAAGCTGAAGAGAAATCCTAGCAATAGAATCCGAGGATTTCTTCTAAACTGAAAGGCAAACAACCACCCCTTTCCTCGCAGAGGAACAGCTTAGGTTTAGCTCTTTGACTCAGAATTGGAAATGATGCTAAAGTGGGTTTCTGAAAAAATTAAATTACAAACTGTCATATTCCATCCTACTTAATGTGAATGAGCAGAGCTTCCAGGATATACTCGATTAACATTTAAAAGGGTAAAATCTTATTGCTGTTTCTAGAGAACAAATAAAAAAGATTTTTTTAAAAAATCCTCCCAAATTGTGCTCCGACTTTCTAAATAACAGCACACGATTTTCAGCTCTGGCTATTGCTCAAGCAATTATTCTCATTTTTTAAAAAAGCTGCTTCCCAAGTCTCTTTTCCTCTAGTCTCTTATTGAAAGTGAATTTTTATATCCAAAGATTCAGAACTGGCTGTTTGACCTCAAAGCCACCTTTATGCAACATCTGAGTCTTGGGAGAGGTCCGCCTCCAGGATAATGATGCTGTGAACAGCAGCCCTGAGAGCAGACGGGCAGCTCACGTTTTGGAGTAGTTACAGGTAGAGGCCTGGAAAAGCACAGGATGTCCACGCTGTTGTTTCATTCTTAAAACCACCCATACGTCTGCTGTCACTCTTTCTCTCTTACAGAAGAGGAAATAACCCGGAGATTAAGGTGTCCAATATCGCATGTCTAAGTAAAGCCAGTTCCCTGGGCCCCAGACGCTTGCTTTTATGACTGCAGTATACTATTCCTCCACTGCCAAAGGGCACAGAGTGTCCAGCCACACAGAGAGGGGCCCTAGGTCTGGGCACTCCGCAGGCCTTGCAGAGGCTGGAGATGGACCAAGACCTCTGGCCAGTCTGGAGTGCAGAGAGCCGTTGCGTGCCGGCTAGGCTAGGTCCGAGGCAAGGGAAGAAACACCCTGGCACTGGGAGTGGTAAACACTCAGGCTCTGATGGTGATTGAACCCAGTTCAAACCCTGACCTAGGTGCCTACCAAGATATAACTTTGTTACTTCATCTGCTTGAATTAAGTTTCTTCTGTGAAATGAAAATGATAATAGGATCTATGTCCCACAAAGTTGTGAGCCATAATGCAATAGTGCGGATGAAGTTCTTAGATGGTACCTGACAGAGTAAGTCTTAGTCACGCTAACTAAATAAATGTTATTGTGGACCAAGCAGAGATGGCGCGGAGCTCAGGAACCTCAGTGCAATACACTGAGCAGCACCGAGTTCCCGTATTCACGTCTGTGACAGCGAATGGACATGTGAAAGGTCACAGGCTCCTCGGTGACTCAATGTCACTGCTGCCAAGAGAGGGGAAGGAGTGGATGGTCCCTGCTTTGCATTTAGAAGGGAAGGAGGCCTTACTGACCGAGTCGAAGAGGTTGGCTCTGTGACTTGGCGCTTCACGCGGACGCCGTGGGCACAGTTCTCCTGGACCCCCGTCTGGGTGGAGAGGGGGATGTCCGGGGAGGTGTGGCTGATCTTCATGGAGGAGGGGCTGGGAGGGTCTAGGAAGCCCTCACTGTTCTCCTGCTCATTGATGTCTGTGTCCGTATAGTTAAGAGGCTCCTGGTTGTTGTCTTTGCTCCCAGAGAACAGGCCTCGTTCTCGCCACGGAACCCAGCAGAGTTTCCAAGACACGAAGAGAGACACACCAAAGAGAGCGAGGCCACAGGCGGTGACGAGAAGGGTCAGCAGGCTCACCGAGATATCTGCAAAGAAGCAGAGATTAAAGGTCAGTATGATTGTCACCTGCCACCCTGCCATTGCACTGGGCAGGTCAAATGGCCCTGCCACCCATCCACCCCTCAGCAGCCTGCTGAGGAAGTAACATGCAGGCCGTGCTTAGAAACAAGAAACAGGTTGCTGCAGCAAGAGACAGGGTATATCCAGGGGGCCTAGAAAGGCCCTGCAAGTCAACCATAACTGCATTACTATTTACACTTTCCCGCGGCAACACAAATCATTGATACTAGATGAGCATGGCGTTTTCATTGTCCTTAAAAATTACTCTGTCATCTCAGAGGGGAAGGGGAGGGTGGACTGGATAAAAGACAGTGAAGAGAGTATCCAAAGAACATATATACATAGCCTGTGGACACACAAAACAGAGTGGTGAAGGCCAGGGAAGGGGTGGCAGGGCTGGGTGGAGATGGGCAAACGGGGGAGGGGGAAAATGTAGGACATCTGTAATAGTGTCAACAATAAAAAAACAAAAACAATTCTTCTGTCATCTCAGAGAGCTGGATAATATCACTTGTGAATTGTATAAGTACGACTTTATAAAACAAAACAAAACAAAAAACTAGAGTGCTTTTTCCCTATTCTTGATATCAACTTTTAAGGGTCTTGGCAAAATGAAGCTCAAGCCCTCTGAAGCCTCAGGAATACCCACTTCCCAGCGGTCAGGGTGCCCAGGACCAGGGACAGTGCTCCCCGTTTGGACTTCCCTGGTAGCAGACCTGAGACAAGTATTCAAGGGCAAGTGGTGTGCTGAGATGAAGATAACACAGCGAGGGGAAAAGGACAGTGATCCAGGGAAGGAAGCCAGAAGTAAAGGGGGCTTTATCAAGCCAGTTACCACCACGGGGGACTGGAGGGTGAGCCTGCTGAGGAGGCTCCACACACTGGGAGTCTCCCTGTGCCAGGGACCAGGGACTTGGGCCATTTGTAACATTGGCTCCCTTCAGTCACTGATTTGAGGGAAGTTCTCAGGGGGCATTTCCAACCTGCAGCATGGGTGGCAAAGTAAGCTGCAGTGGCCGGGAAAATCACACATTCAAATAACACAAAGGCTGGCCTTTGGAGGGCAGGGGGCATGTGCTCGGGTGGTGAGGGTGAGTGTGAGGGGATATGGCAGGGCAATAACAGCATCTGCCACGTAGACTGTGGCGCCATGGCCTCAGCTAGGGTCCATGACAGTGTGGAATCTAGTGGCTGAGCTTTTAACTCTCAGAACAAAGCCCAACTCCCTCCATGCTTCCGCCCCACCTTCTAGTGGAGCCAAGGAGTCTGAGGTGTCAACCTGAGTCAGTCCTGGCACTGTAACCCCTTCCTTTAAAGGACTCCCCTACTGCCCTTACTGTGCTACAAGGACTCTCCCTGGGTTATACCTTTATTGCCCATCAGTAATATTCACACTGTGTTAGCCAAAGTTTTCTCAATCATTATACATGCCAGGCACTGTGCTAGGCTTTGGAGATACAATAGTAAAGAAGAAAATTAGGAATTGATTATTTAATATTCACAATTTTTTAATTGATTTCAGAGAGGAAGAGAGAGAAGGAGAGAGATAGAAACATCAGAGATGATTCTCATTGATTGCCTGCCTCCTGCACATGCCCTACTGGGAATGGAGTCTGAAACCCAGGCATGTACCCTGATTGGAAACTGTGACCTCATAGTTCATAGGCTGATGTTCAATCATTGAGCCACAGTGGCCGGGCAATATTCACGAATTTAACTACCCACAGCACATTAGCAATCCATGATCCATGACAGTCTGTTTAGGCATGCAAATGAACCCTTCCTGCAAACCACTGACCTTCTGAATCAAGCTGACCTCCTGGTACCCATGTGCTTTGCAATAAGGTACCTGATCATTGTTATAAAATGATGAAACCGTTTCTTCATGAAAAATTGCTCTTGACAGAGAGCCAGCTGCCAGGGCTGGTGATGGATCTGCTGTATCTCCTCTATGACTCCCAATCAATCTTTGCCCTAGTAGTGAAACAACATTCACATCTCTGTTTGAAAACTCTGGGGTTCCAACTTCAACATGGGTAATGAGCTCAAATCTTTGCTGCTTTTCTGTTTTTCAGTCCCATGGGAATGAGATGAGCAACTTACGTAACAATGAAAAACAAGGATGGGTACCATAAATCCATCCGTGAACCAGTAACACTGAAGAATTTCTGTAATTGCTTTTAAAGGAAAAGCCAATTAGTGCTGCATGCTGAACAAAGGCAAATGAAAACACAGGACACAGAGAGAAAAGCAAAAATTAAAAAACACAGATGCAGGCACAGCCAGTATGGCATAGTGGTTGAGCATCAACCTATGAACTAGGGGAGGTCATGGTTCGATTCCTGGTTGGACAGATGCCCAGGATTGTGGGCTCCATCCTCAGTATGGGATGTACAGGAGGCAGCCAATCAATGATTCTCACCCTTGATGTGTGTGTGTATGTCTCTCTCTCTCCCTCCTTCCCTCCCTCTCCTTTCTCTCTAAAAAAACACAAGTAAACAAACAGACAAAAAAACTCAGATGCAGAGCAACAAGGGCAGGGATGAGAAATAGGTAGTCAGTGAGGCAACGTAAAGGGCACTAGAAGTCACCCACGATAGAGCCCAGACAGGTGGTAGGGGAGCATGGTTTGGCCACAGGCTCCCCCTGGCCTGCCAGCTCACACAGGAGTGAAAATGTGTTGGTATAACTTCTATGATAGGTGGTAGTTGTGGAAGCACAGGGAAGGAGGCCCCATCCCAGATAATCAGGCTGTCACAGCAATCAACCCCCACTCCCTCTAATCAAATCCAAACACAAAACAGGCTTCACACCCCAGTGAAATCCCGTAATACAGTCTGTAATCCAAGTGGAAGTAAAACCCCTTCCTTAATAACTCTGGCACTGTCCTGATGCAGGCACCGACAGGAGACCCCCAGGATGGCTTGAGGAGGGGTACTCGGGAAGGCAGTAGGGTCAGCTGTACTATCATCCACTCAATATTCACTCTTCCCCACCACAGCACCCCTCCCTCCTAGGGAGGAGGATGAACCCCAAGGCCCCGATGTTGGTCTTGGCCCCCTGACTTGCTCTAGTCAGTGAAATATGAGTAGATATGGCCCATGCCACCTCAGACCTCATGTAAGGGCTGGTCTTCCAGCCTGGGTGCCATCATAGGATGGCTGGGGCAGAGGCGCAAAATCCAGAATGAGCAGGAAACTGAAACCTGACCCTCAGGTGGGGCAGAGGCTGCAGCTGAGCAGCTGATGTTTTAAGTCACTAAGATTTTGAAGGTGTTTGTTACCATGGCAGGAAGTTGACTAGTATACATGACCCTATAATTTATTGTCCAGGGTTGGGACACTTTTAAGAGGGAAAAGAGGCGATATAAATAATCCTATGGGACAAGAGACTTCTCCCAGGACTGTCCAGGGAAAAGCAGGTCATCTGGTCACTCTGGATTTAAGAATCCCACCTGAACTCTGAACTCATCAGCTCGGTACAGCATGGCCCCTCAGGGCTCACACAGCATAGAAACCATGCTAAATAAATGAAAGCCTAGGCTCACCTTGGCTGGACATCACAGGGTCCTGATCCAGATCAAGAACAACTCCAGCTTGTTAGTTGACTCCCAGCTCATGCACCCAAAAAAACAGCTTGCTCTCAAGTCCAGTCATGGGGGACCCATGAGAGCAGATAACTCGTCTGTCTACTCAGCATCTAAAAGAGCGCCTGGCACATAGTAGGCACAGGAGGTGAAAGTTTGATGAAGCCCACTAGGAATCCTGTAGCTACCTCCTGTGTTTACCATGACTTGCAGTGTGGCTGGTAAACTCCAGGAGGCGCTAATCACATTCAGAGTTATACATTTTCGTGTATAGAGTTGTTACAGAAAGTTTTTGGCAAATTGCAAGAGTGGCTTTTCTTCTCTTTTCTATTATTTTTTAAATTTTTATTTTTATTGATTTCAGAGAGGAAGAGAGAAGGAGAGAGGGAGACAGAAACATCAATGATGAGAGAGAATCATTGACCAGCTGCCTCCTGCATGCCCCCCTACTGGGGATCGAGCCCTCAACCTGGGCATGTGGCCTGACTGGGAATCGAACTGTGACTTCCTTGTTCATAAGTCAACACTCAACCACTGAGCAGCACCGGTCGGGCTAGAGTGGCTTTTTCTTATTCACAGAAAGGTGCCACGTGGGTTAGCAGTGGGCCAGGGAACACCTCCCAAGAGAAACCATGGTGACCTACATAGCTACGCCAACCACTGAGCATGATCATCTGGACTTCTTTTTGCAAGCAGCTCAGGGGGCTCTCTACACAGTATGTCTGTACTTTTCTCTCATTTTTCAGACAGAAGTGCTGAGAAAATTGTTATGGAGTCACTAAGGCCATACATACTACCTACTTCAGACCTCACGACCTCAGGAAAGGAAGAGGAAGAATCCACTTAGAATCACAACATAGCTTTATTAGGAGAACAGAAATTATTTCTTCAGTAAGGTGGTAGGTACATGGCTATTCATTTTATTGTTGATCTTTAAACTACATGTATTCACTATGTATACTCTTTGGCTTTCATGGTATATTTCATAGTAAAAATTATAAAAATTAGTGACATTCAAAATTATTATTCTAAAGATAATTTTTCTAAAGAACAGGAATTTTTTTTTCTAATTGGTCCTTTTGTCCAAAGCTCAAGAGAATAAGCAGATGGAGATTCAGGGCTAAAAGGAGACAAATGGTAACCCAAGTCTGATCCAGATCAGGGAGGTGCTGCTGCTCGCGAGTGACTGTGCATGAAACTACCCAGAGATGCCTCGGAGTGCATCCTCCCAGGGAAGATGTGGCATGGATGCCCCGCAATTACCCTGATCATCAGAACCCTCTTCCACCAGCCACAGGACATAACGTACTGTTAGCCCCAGCCATATGATGTAATGTATAGCAGTAGCATCCCTGGACACCAGATACAACATATCGTGACACTTCTAACCCAGCAGACATCCCAGCTGGACACCTACAATTCTAAGGGATCCCTGCACAGTAAGGATTTACTTTGAAATGGCAAATATTATTGTCCAATGAGTGAAAAGCTTGACCCATACACTGCGAATGAACAAGGGAAGGGCGGTTGCCCTGCTAAATTGCGAAGGGCCAGAGAGGACACATAAACTGACAACTGAAGAAAAGTCAGGGGATACATGGGACAAATTAGCAACTTAAAAGAGACTAACCAAGCTGAGCCATCAGAATAAATGGCTCTTGACATATAACAAATTAATGCAAGAGGCAACTTACTCCATCGCTCAGTGAGATGTTTAAAACAGGGGATACGAGTGAGAAATATGACTGCAGCAGTAACCACAGGCAGATGCCCTGAGACCCCACCAGATCCAAGGCAAGGAGACTGTAGTCCTAGAATTCCACAGCCACAATCACAGGAGGAAAGGAAAGGCATTTTCAGCCATCAATGACTCAGAAGACACGCTATTCATGCACTCTCTCCTGCATAAAACCTAAGGAAATTCTCCAAACAGACAAATAAAAATGCATGTCAGAATAGAGAGCCCAAGAAGGAAAGAGCATACTACACGAGATATATTTACATTCTATGATCACAAGAATTAGTTATAAGTGAAGCAAACAGTAAAATTACATAAAATCTAAATAATTTAGTTATGAGATTATCAAGTTTAATGTAACCTTTAGGGAAAAAAAGACTTAAAAGAGCAAAGGAGTGACTACCATACATTCACTTCCATTCCAGCAATTTCAACATACATGGGAGAAGAAAGAAGGAAGGATGTAAAAACAAATGAAATGAAGTATATTGTTAGCAGGAGGAGATTACAGATACTTCAACTTGATGTTACTAAGTAAATATAGGTGCAAATATCTATATCAAATATTTAAGGGAAATGTGATTCATAATGGAACATCTGCATATATATTTATATCCTGTCCTGAGGCCCATACCACTCATTGATTCAAAATAGAATGTATAAATCCATAATCAAAAAGAGAATAACACGGGTTCTCAAGCCCAGTGGTTATGTTGTGTAGATACATATAGAAAACATTCAAATGATATGATGTCTAGTTTTTGCTTTAAAATGTAGGTGAAACAAGGTTGACGATGAGCTAATAATTTTTGAAGCTGAATAATGAGTATGTAGAGTTTATTACATTATTTTCTCTATGTTGGACAGTTTCCTAATGAAAAATAAAAAGCAAAACATGTTTTAGTCTTAGACTGTATTATTTAATAGGTCTGGGGAGAGGACCCTTAACCTCCAATTTAAACAAGCATGTCAGTTTCAGATCAATCTGCTGCAGGTGGTCTATAAATGACACTGTGTAAACTGGGTCCAGTAAGTATGTTTATACTGTGGTTCACAACACAAGACGCTTTCCTAATCCTAAAACCCTGGTGTCTTGGGGGCCTAATAAAGGTAACTCTGGGAAATCCAGTTAAGACCATCAGCCACGGAGAACGTGAGGATATCACAGGGTGCCTTGT
>NW_006296007.1:369541-380633 GCF_000327345.1 Myotis davidii
TGGTGATGTTTCCAGAGAGAAAAAAGGCAAGAGCAGACAGCTCTCAAGAGATGTTATGTGAACCAATGGGGAAACATTGTTATTAGGAGAAACCTTAGGGAGCTGATTCCCTCATCAGCCATCTCTTCCAGTGGCCACGGGGCCTCCATTTAAATACTTTATTTTCTGTATTTTTTAAGCTTAATAAAATAAACATGTATTACTTTACAATTTAAAAAACATAAAATAATAATAATAATAATATATTTGTTGCATAAAAAATTACAGAATTCTGGAGTTACCCTGTGAAGGGGAACTCAGTTCCGTACACACCTCAATAGTCCAGAGGGTGACTTCTGAATGGTGACCCTGAGGTATCTTGTATAAGAAACATGTAATATTTTTAGGCTAAAATGAGATGCTTTGGTGTTTAAATGACTGAACTTGAATTGTCTGAGCAATGCAATCATGGGAAGACTTTGCTCTTTAATAACACTGTAGGCACCACAGCCCAGCAGTTCAGAACACACAGTCTAGACTCTAGAATCACACAATGGAGGTCTGCAGCCAACATCTGTTGTGCAACCTAAGGTCTCCATATTTGGTTTCTCATAGCAACATTGGGATAATAATAGTATTTACCTCTTGGGGTTGTAGTGAGTGCTTAGAAAGGTACTGGCATTCAATCAATGTACGTTTTGGGGGTTTTTTGTTTGTTTGTTTTGTTTTTTTCATGAGATGTCTCCGCATTCAGCCACTCCATATCCAGACTTATTTCTACTGCCACAAAGTGGTCACCTTGGTCAATAAATACTGAGGCCTCCTGAAGCTTTATGAAGTGAGCTGGCAACGAGCAAAATCAGGCACCTAATGGGTGCTTATTGAGCTGAATATTAAGGAGAGCATTTGCTAAAGACTAACTCAGGGATGCAAAGTAAATAAAACTAGACCCTGCCCTCAGAAGTAGCCCTGTAAGGCTATGCACAGCTCCCCGAGTGCCACTGGAGCCCGGGGGGGCGGGGGGGGGTTCGGAGAAGACTGCCCATAAAAGAGGAGTGGGCCACGTTTGACTTACAGCCACTTCTCTTATATAAAGACCCAACCTGGTCATTTGGCCATGTGGTCAAGAGGCTACACCAGGAGAAGAGGGAGCTAGGGCTTCTGTGCAGGCTCGCCCATGTTGCACAAATCACAACTCGCTCAACTGCATCTGGAAGCCCCAGGAAAGAGCTCACATGGTCTCAGGGCTCTAGGACCAGCTTTGCCACCACTTATATTTTGTGGCCTTGGGTAAGTCCCTACCCCTCTATGCTCTTCCTCGGCTCTCATAAGGGCTTGGACGTGGCTCTTACATTCTGTGGTTCTTATGGAACTGTCAAATGACTTTGAGTTCACAGCAAGGTCTATAGCTAAGGCTAAAGCCATTATAATAATTCCTATTAACAACCACAAGTCAATGGGCACTATCCAACTGGAGACTATGTTTTAGGACCATTCTTGCTTTTCATTCAGGTAGCACGCAGGAGGCTCTCTTAGCATTCGCTCGTGGTGCCAACTGTAAGGATTAAGGGAGCATTAACTTGGGCCTGCAGGGGCCATGCCATTATTAAGGTACTGAGCCAGATAAACAGCATTCTACCGCCTTAACTCTAAGAAGCCCTTAGACCAGTAAAATGATGTAGAACACAGAAACTGGCAAGGGCATCGACTGCCTTTTGCTGTGATTACATACAGGGAGGAGCATCTTTAACAGGACTGTGTCACCAGCCCTCAGATCCCTTCCTCAGAAGGCTGCCCAGATGACTCTACCTGTGTGAACCAAGCAACTGGCCTAAAATTAGTAATAAGAGAACACTTTCTGTTGCACCTTCTATTTGCAAAGTGCAGCCTCATCAGTGTAACCAGCTCCTCTTCACACTGGCTTCACCCCCTCTGCCTCTAGCAGATGGGGCAGGGTCTGTGGAGGCTACACAGTGGCTGGAGCTGCAGACAGTAAGAGCCGGGTGTTAGCTCTCGAGTCCGAGTCCGTAATCCCTGACTTCCCAATCCCCCTGTACCTGAGCTCCTGCTGGCTGTCTGCATAACAGGAAGCCTCAGGAATTTCCAGCAGCTTTGCTATTGGATTTCTACTCTCTTTGTACTCATTCTCTACTGAAATTATTTAATTGGAAAGTATCCACTTAAAAATATTTTACCACCCACTGCAGTTTCCCTGTAAGTGCTTGTGAAATCCGCAGTGTTTTCTGGCATGGCATCCTGGCCTGTGCAAGGCGGATGGAAGCATTCAGAAGTACCAGGATTCTTGCAAAATAATAGAAAATCTTATGTGCAAAGTTTCAGGCCAGGGGCAGTCTCTGCCTGAAAAGAACACCATGGAACAAAACTCGAGAACATGCGGGGACTGGGTACAGGCCAGAGTTCAGCAACACTTCTCAGTGTGTGTGTGCGGGGAAACAGGAGCTGGAGGGGGAGAGGAGTTGCCAACCGGAGACCTGGTGTCCAGCTCTAATACCTCCTACGAGATTTTGGGCTGCCCACACTTCTCCTGGGCCATTTCTCACCTCTAAAAATAAGGGGAGAGATTCCTCCTTGCTGGGCTCTTTTTGAAAATTAGATGCACTTGCATGTGTATAAAAGCCTGCCACTGAGCTTTCATTGCGAGGCTTGAACTTCTTTTGAAGCTGTGGCTGCTGCATTGACTCAATAACTCCCGCCTCCCACAGGACCCCTTTCCAAACTCTGTCAGCCCGAGCCATTTTCTAGGCTGATCTGGTCTTGCTCTGATCCAATTAGTGTTTACATTTCTCATCTACCCTGTGAAACATGATCAAAAGGTTGCTGACAACCACGTTAGTGAACGAGCTTTCAATGATATCATAAAGAAGTAAATGTGTGATGTTAGGGGGGCGGGCTGCTTCTTCCCATTACTGGCTCCCATGAAGAGTGACTGTTCTCCAAATGCTTCTGGTTAGTTTTCCTATCTCTTACTTCTCTGTACAGAGGGTAAGTGGGTTGCTTGATTAGGAAGCTCAAGGGAGCCTTGCACTTGACATGTGTCCACCCGCATGGGGTTCAATGCAGTATTTGGAAGTCTGTTACTGCTTTGGACTCCAGAAGTAGGCAGATTTTCTCCTTGGTTCTACTTCAGGCACAGCCTTGACCCTTACGCATAGGGCCTGACTGAGAGCAGCCCCATGGAGGTGCTCACGGTTAGCTGTGCCTATACAGGTATGGACAGAGGACTCCCAGGCATCTATTAGCATGAAGGGCTTTAAATAATGAGATTGTTTTTCATAGCACAACCACTAGGTGAGAGCCTGGATATATGAGGAAATGACTCAGAGTCTGAGTACAAACTTGTTTTTAAACACATGTGAGCCCTGGTTGAAGTGTCATCCCTTACATCAAAAGGTTGCAGGTTTGATTCTAGTCAGGGTAAATACCTAGGTTGAAGGTTCGATCCCTGGTTGGGTAGGTTCAGGAGGCAAACAATGTTTCTCTCTCTCGTGGATCTTTCTTTCTCTCAAGTCAATGAACATAACCTCAGGTGAGGATTAAAACACAAACACACGTGAGACACTCCTTAGAGTTTCCCAATAATTCTTGCAAGAAGTACCTGAAGTCCTGGTGCACCCCGGTGAGCTGTTGGGGGCAGTGGGCCAATGAAAGCTTAGGTTCTGGGCATTTCAGTTATTAGAATTCTATGACTCTAAAACAATATTGTCTCTTTCAAATGAGAAAACTTAAAAATCTTATCCTCAAAAAACTCAGCATTTATAGGTGGTATCCTTTATAAGAGAGCCAAAGACCTTCCAACATCTAATTAACCCTGAAACTATGTCCTAACATTTGGAGACCGGGTGCATACAAACAAAGTCTTCTGGTAGGAAACTGTGTGCTGTACATTTCCATTTAGCACTGCAAATCCACTCTCCTCCCCTCTCCACTCTGCTCTGGACCTTGGAGGCTGACCCACATGGACCCACAAGGGGCTCCCTTGCCTTTGACTTCTGTTGGGTTCAGCCAATAGGAGATCTTAGTGGGCTATTAGAGGGTTGGAAGAGAATGAAGTTACAGTATCTACTCTTCCAGCTTTCCTCCTGCTAGGTCACCATGTTGCATATGTCCATTTACCAAAAGCCACAGCTCTTTTCCTGGGTTCTTTCAGGCCTATGGGTGGCAATGGCTCCCTGTGGTTACTAGCCCTGGAGTACTGTCCTGCCCCTTGCTGGTTTCCCTGAATCCTGACCATGCCTTTATAAAAAGTTCCTGTATTAAACTCTCCTCAAATTGCCTAGTTTGACCGTGCTGCCTGTTTCCACTGGGAACCAGATGGATTTGCTGAAGAATGAGTTGTTTTGTATTCTGGGCCCTACCTGTAGTCACCTGCATAAGCTCAGGGAACCGAAACTCATATCTCAGCCCAAGTTTCCTAATATAAAACGAAATGGGATGAGATGAAAGGGCCCTTCTAAGCGCATATTCTGGAATTGAGAGAAATTGTATATGTAAAATATCTTCTGCAACTTAGTGTGATGCCTGGCATGCAGGAGGCACTCAGTGTTTGCTGAATGATAAAATTCTAACCTAGGTATCACTTCCACGCTTATACCCACTAAAAAAAAATGTGCTTCTGGGAAAGGAACTGCCGAGGAAGTCATGTTTTTAAGTGTGTATAGAGAGAGCATTAGGATTACCTTTTCCTCATGATTAAAAAAATGACACAATATTTCATGCTTCTCTGCACATTTACGGCTCCACAGAGGCAGTGCAATGGAGTGAAAGGAGCATGGGCTCCGGAGAGAGGCATTATCTGTTGACCTAACTTCACAACGCATTGAGCTGAGCTGCCTTGATGAAGATATTATGTAATTGGGGGTGGAGTGTGCCAGATAAACTACATTTTCAGGAGACACCTTACAGCCAGGTGATGTCTCCAGATAGTCATGTCTTATGGCCAACACTAACCCTACAAATACCTCTCCGCTTGAGAAAGTTCCACGTGGCAAGGTTGCTTCAAGTCCAGTCCCAGCTCAAACTCTTCCCTATTTCTTTGTTTCTCTGTCTGGCGCAAACCTGGTCCAAAACTAAAATCACAGACTCTTTTCCAACATGTCACCTCTTACTAGCTTGGATTTCTATACCTGAAAACCTAAGGTACCCCCAAATCATACACCTTCCTGTGCTAAACGCACAATCAGGCTTAGATTATTGGCAACTAATTGAAAGCACGGATTCTTGTATCTTTGTATTTACCTGTCAATTTTCTACAAATTGTATGTTTGTAAGTCAACTTCCTTTCAGTAAATACTCAATGCTGCTGAAATGAGGATGGTTTCTTTAATTCTCTAATTTTCATCAGTAGTCATGCATAGAAATTGGCATTTATTTGTCATCAGAATGATTAATAATACCGGTATATGACCCAGGAACGCAGCAATCATTCTAAAAAGCATTCACCATAAAGAAAAAATACTTTAGATTTTAATGCAAATTACTCAACTCTAACGGAAAGAACAAGGAATATTGTTAACAGTGCTCTCCTGAGACCTGCCCTTCCAGTCACAGAGAGGCAATCCTCACTTCTCTTTAAACTGGGTAGGTGTTTCTTTAAAATTGTGGTAAAAATCTATATAACATAACCTTTACCATTTTAACCACTTTTTTTCAGTGTACAGTTCAGTGACAGTAAGTTCATTTGCATTGCTGTGCAACCATCCTCACTACCCCATCTCCAGGAAATGTTCATCACCCCACCCTGAAATTCAATACCCACTAAACAGTAACTCCCCACTCCCTTCTCCCTGCCCCACCACCCCTGTCCCTGGAAAGCACTGCTCTACTTTTTGCCTTTCTGATAAACCAAGCAGTTGGCTTCATTTTATAAAATTGGTCATGAAATAGGCTCATCCCCTCCCAAAAGTGCACAGGAGGAACTGGAGATGAGCCCAGCCAAAGAGCACAGGCAGGCTGCTACCTGAATGCTGAGTAAAGAGGAGTGTCTGGGGCACACCCCATGGGATGCTTTGGAGACTGAAGTGGAAAATGGGGGCTCCAATTGGTGTTTTACTAACATTCTCCAGATCTCCTGACCCTGGGTGGACATACACTCTCCTGAAGATGCACAGAGCTTCTCTCACTTTTCTGGGCACCCATCAGCATCCTGCATCAATAGGGGAGCAAGCAGCACGCGAGACACTCTCTGTCCGAGCTGGGCTTGAGATAGGAAGTGTTTCCCTAATGACCAAGAATGTGAGCATCGGAGTCAGGAAGACTCCAAGCGGCAGCAGTACTGAGGCAGGGTTCTCACACTTGCAGAGGCAGAAGAAACAGAAGCTGACCACTACGGTAGATCAAGCAGGAACCTATAGAGCAGAGATGAACAGGCAGCCAAGACAAGGAGAACAGGAGCAGCATCAGAGGAAAGAAGGAGCAAGAACAGCAAGTGTGGATCAAAGGGATGACAAAAGCAATAGGTAGGCTCAGCTGAAAGATGCCCAAGCTAAGGAAGTGGCTCATTTTATGTGGGATATTGTTATCCACCATATCCCCCAGGAGGGACTCATAGGAAAACACAAGAAGTGAAATGACAGGGGACCTTCCTATCCCTTAGCAGGTAAAGGCTTAATGATCCAGCAAGTCTAGGTACAGATGCTAAAGTAGCCTCGCCCAGCTCATGAGAGCGTGATATTGAGAGAGATATTTAGGTTACATAATACTAAAAGAAACAGAAATAAAAGGTATAGAAACTACTAGAAAGGATGAGACATTACCACCATAAAAACACAAGGGAATTACTAAGCAAGAGAAGACTGATGAAGAGTTAGATTTTTAACAAATACATTTAACTCCACACACAGCTCTACTAAATATCAATAAAAGGCATTGCATAGTCCCTCTCAAACTGTTCTACTAGAGTACTCCTAATGGAGTGCTACCCTCTCCAGAGTCCGGGATTCCTCCTAGGGTTTCCCAGGACCCTAGGAATAAGTCACATACTTATCCCCACTGTGTTGACCCTGGGAGTCTATGTCGGAAGACCCTTGGATAACCCTGCAAATTAAGTCTAGGGAGTCCATCTGCCAGGATGTCACAATGCTTTTCTCTACTGTGTCCATATGAACTGCTATGTGTCACCTGGAAAACAAGGTACATCAAAGCTTAAAACATTCCACTTCCATAGCTAACATAAAATATACAAGGAAATGGGATGAAAGCACACAGTGTCTGATTCTCTTCATAACTTGAGTACTGCCTTGGGAAATTCTGGATGGTTCGCTGGTTTATAATTTGTTAAAGACTAGAAGGGAGCCCCTAGCTCATTGTCCCCAAAGTGAGAAAGAAAATGTTGCAATTAGATGTCATTACTATTGACCGAGTTAGGTTTAAAATATGGATGTAGATTAACTTAAGGGGAAGAAGCAATGACCAGGTTATGAGTAAGGAGTTTGACCCCCCCTCTGAGATAGAGAATAACTCAATTTCTCCTCAGATCTTTGAAAAATTAAGGATAGAGACCACACCCATCAGGGAACTGAGAAGTCAATGTGGGTAATTACATCCAGTTATTACTTAATGTCTTGAAAGGAGTAAGTGGACTTTGCTGAAAATCCCTTCTGACTAGTGTTGGTCACTGACTTCTGAACATTACACTCATGAACTTATGAAAAGACCCACTCATTTAACATGGGCATTGCAAGAAGAGAGAAGCCCGCCTGATCTTTAGCCTCAAAATTCCCCTAAAACAGGGTCTAGAAACAGCTTGTGCTATAGACTGATTGTTTGTTCCCCCCCCCCCAAATTCATCTGAGTGTTATATCCTACTAAAACGATGACATTAGGAGGTGGGGCCTTTGGGATATAATTAGGTCATGAGAGTAGAGGCCCCATGAATGAGATTCGTTCCCTTACACAGAGGCCCAAGAGAGTTCCATCATCCTTTCCATCATGTGAGAACACGGAGAAAAGGCATCTTCTTTGAGGAAGTGGGTCAAATCTGCCTGTACCTGGATCTTGAAATTCACAGCCTCCAGAACAGTGAGAAATAAATTCCTATTGTTTATAGGCCACCCAGTCTATGGTAGTTTATTATAACATCCCAGACTTAGGCAGCTTGGGGAGGTGGAATTATAAGTGAATGGCCTGAGTAAACTCTTGATGAGCTATCTTTTTTTGTTTCTCAATGCTCAAACTCCATACTTAGGTGAAAGGAAGGGTATGGAATGATGGTGAAAGGATCATGTAAAAGGAAAAAAGTATGAGAAATAACAGGAGGGAACAAAAGATTCACTAAATATTCTGAGGTGAACTTTTGCTTCCTAAGATACTAAGAATATATAGCAAAGAGACAAAAAGCTGTGGAGAAGCTAAGAAACAGAAGGTTAACCTAGGAGGCCCCCTGCAAAGAAATTCTCATAAAAATAACACTTCCCAGAGTGAAAATCATAAGGTTTTTAATCGAATATCCCAGGAAATGCTGAGCAAGATGAATGAAAAAGGGCATGTACTCAAACACATTGCTAAGAAATTTCAAAACCCAAGGGTAGAGAGAAAACCATGAAAGATCTAGAAGCGAGCTGCCTGCAGACTTCTTATAAGCAATTCTATGCAATTCTATAATGCAAAAACACCATGGAACAATACCTTTAAAATTCCAAGAGAAGATTATTTTTATTATAGAATGTATGCTCAGCCAAACCATCCATAATAATGAGGGCAAAATAAAAGCATTTTTAGAAAAATGACTCAATATTTATATCCTATGTCAATTTCATTTTAAAAATATATTTGTTTTCCTTTTTTTTAGAGAGAGAGGGAGAGGGCAAAACATCGATTGACTGCCTCATGCACACACCCTGATGGAGGATCAGGGATTGAGCCTGTAACATGGGCATGTAACCTGATCAGGAATGAAACTAGCAACCTTTCGGTGCATGGGATGAGCTCAATCAACTGAGCCACACTGGCCAGGGCCCTATGTACATTTCTGAAAATTTTACTTGAAGATGTACTTCAGCTAAATGAAAAAGAATTAGAGAAAAAGAAAATTAACTTATTTAGTCAGAAAACTAATAAACAGTGTACCTAACTTCCAAGTGCAAGTGATATGGGGTCCCAGGACATCACTCTGTGTAAGAATATTTATGGATATGATCAGGAACTCCTGGGAAAACACTATAAAGAAGAAAGTGAGTTCCCACTACCAAATGAATGATCAAGAGACTGGGTATATTTAATAATATAGTGAAGAAATATGCTTCTTTTTGTTTACCAAATGTCCTACATATTTTACGATAGAAAATATAAAATAGTCTAAGAAAAACAAAATGCCATAAAAGAAAGTAATTGTCAAGTATAAAACCAATTCAAATATGACAAGTTATTTTAATAACTTATGGCATATAACTGAAGACTTTGGATGCAAGAAACTAAACCCTGCAAGTGGCCCAAGATTAACAACATAAAACTCTGGTTCCTTTTTCCAGGGTCCAATTATACTTTATGGCTCAATAGATACTAAATTTTACAAAATTACAATGTTGTAATACCAATGATAACAGCTCCACCTTTGAATGCCAAACAAGTGCTAATGCTGTGATAAGCATTACCTATGTCAGTGGTTCTCAACCTGTGGGTCGCGACCCCTTTGGTGGTCGAACGACCCTTTCACAGGGGTCACCTAAGGCCATCCTGCATATCAGATATTTACATTACAATTCATAACAGTAGCAACATTACAGTTATGAAGTAGCAACGAAAATAATTTTATGGTTGGGTCACAACATGAGGAACTATATTTAAAGGGCCAGAAGGTTGACAACCACTGACCTATGTGCTAATTCATTGATCATTATGAAACCCTATGATTAATACCATTTAACAGATGAGGAAACCTAAGGACAGAAAGGTGAAGTAACCTGCTGAAGTCTACTCTTAATCACTGTACTCTATTAAAAGCTGATAGCACTGTTAGCTATTGTGGGTGGCACCAGTTAATTGAAAAAGTCAGTTAAAGGAAAAATACCCCCCCCCTTAAGCTTAAATATTTTATTTTAACATGAATGCTTTATTTTGACTTAAAATATTGACTTTACCAATCCTTTGCTATATAGTTCTTTCCTTTGAATATGGGTCCCCTCATTTTAGTTTTGTGTTATCTTTCTTACATCAGAAACACCCACAAGTCAGGGTGTGTTCAACTCAAGTTTGTTTAAAATAGAATAAAAAGTTTAAGATATCTGTGAAGCAGTCTAAGAGAAGAATCCTTCTAGATTATTACCACTGTTTTCAGTCTTTCATAGTTGATCCTCCACTTTATAATTCAGCAATATTTAAAAAATAACTTACCTTTATTGAGTCTTAGCATTTAATTCAGTTTTCATAGAAACAATTCTTTTAGTATTTATCTTTCATCAGTATATGTAATATTTAATTAAATTACACAATTGAATAACAAGTCCAACCTGAATAAAGAAGTTTTGGAACAAAAATAACTGCTGCTTCATTAGCATTCAGCTTAATTTATGGGATCAGAAATAAACAGAAATAGTAGTGTACAGTCTGCTATCGTGAGAACTCAGCCTGTCATGGTATTTACCAAAATGCTTTCTAGAAGAAATGAGCCCTGATCATTCTGGCCAGCGAGATTACTGGAAGTTGGTTAAGAAAGCTTTAAATATACCATGAGTTTGTTGATATGTAATGTTTAGAATTAACATGATAGATAATACATGAATGACTTTGTAATTCAGAATGTGTAAAAATTTTAACATCAGTTTAATAGTCAACCAATAGCTTCATTTTACAAAGTAAAGGATCCAGAGATAATGTCTAAAGTCCATACAATAGGAAATGAAAACTTAAAAAAGAACTTAAGCCTAAAAATGTAACCAATAAAGGAATTCAAAATAAATAATATAGCAAATATAAATTGGGAATGGGAAAGTTCCTCATCTTGCATATATATATATATATATATATATATATTTTAGGGGCCCGGTGCATGAATCGCACTGTCAACCCTTGTCTGCAGGAAGGCTTTCTGGCCAGCCTCTTCCTGCTCATCAGACACCCACTTCCTCAGCCCGGCCCTCCCACCCGGCTTCCTCTCTGG
>NW_006296007.1:381365-399417 GCF_000327345.1 Myotis davidii
TGGCAGGGGGCTTCTTCCTGCTTTCCCTTTCGCCTCCCTGCATTGTGCCTACATATGCAAATTAACCGCCATCTTGTTGGCAGTTAACTACCAATCTTAGTTGGCAGTTAATTTGCATATAGCCCTGATTAGCCAATGAAAAGGGTAGCGTCATACGCCAATTACCATTTTTCTCTTTTATTAGTGTAGATGGTCTAAAGTTGGTGAACAAAATGACATACAAGAATATTATTTACAGTATGGAGGGTACAACAATATTATTTACAGTATGGAGGTAATTATCAAAAACCTACAACTAGAAAAATTACAAAAATAGTTGCCTCTGAGAGTAGACCCATGGATAACAATTAAAGCTCTTCTTTCTCTTTTTTTTCAGTATTGTGTGATTTTTTTTAAAAAAACAACAACATTGTGTATATAGCCCTTACCAGTTTGGCTCAGCGGATAGAGTGTCGGCCTGCAGACTGAAGGGTCCCAGGTTCGATTCCGGTCAAGGGCATGTACCTTGGTTGCGGACACATCCCCAGTAGGGGGTGTGCAGGAGGCAGCTGAACGATGTTTCTCCCTCATCAATGTTTCTAACTCTCTATCCCTCTCCCTTCCTCTCTGTAAAAAAATCAATAATAAAAAAACAACATTGTGTATATATTACTTGAACAATTATAATGAAAATTTTAAAATAAAAGGTGAAGAAGTAAATATAAAATTTCTAACAACATGTTTTAAATTAGGAAGCTGAAATAGTCCCAATTCTGACTATAGAGGATCATGAAGGGCCCACAAGACACTCTGTCTCAACTGAAACAGATGCCAAAAAGCAACAGGAAAGCACCTGGGAAGGTTTCTGCTATCAGAAACTTCTTACTACGCTGCTTATAGGCTACTTGGGCTGAAGGACCCAGATGGTGGCCACTCCCTAGGTCGGTGCCTGCGCATAGTGCCCTGGGACGTGGCATGGGATGAACTGCAATTATGTGCTGCTGGTCACCAGGCACATGAAGCCCAGGGTACCTCGCCTGCCATCTGTCTACCTGCCTGCTTCTGTGAACTCACACCTACGTACCTACCTGGCCAAAGGGTATTTTACAGAAGCCCTAGGATGTGCTTCTAGTTTTTGCTCTGAACAAAGTCCATGGAATCAGGGGAGCATACACTGAGCACACACGCTCTGTGCACGGACTTGGCATGAAGAGAGAAATGGGAAGATGGCACCGATGCTGTGAAATGGGTTCGGGGTCTCCCTCCAGCCAAAAGATTGATTGGTTTCACTTTGGTTTTTCAAATACGAAAACATATTGATCTTTTCATTTTATAAATGTAATATCTTATTAAGGGAGAAGCTTCCTTACCCCAGTTAAGAATCAGTGAACACCACGAGAATGTTGACTTGAAGAAGTGTTTGAGAGCCTGTAGAAGGTCTCTTATAACTGAAATAGTAGCCAAATTGCTGGGTTATAAAGCCAATATCCACAGCAGAAAAACGCAATTAGCAACTTATAACAATTTTGTGTTTATATTTGTTTGGCAAGCAAAGTTATGTTTATTTAGGTCCCTGGGCCATAATTACAAGAGTCAGTACAGAAAATACTGGAAGAGCCCAGGTCTCTATAGGGGGAAATTCAAACATACTTTAGAAAATGCTCTTGGGGAGAGGAATGAAATTATTTAACAATTTGCTCATAACAACACAGTGAGAAAACAGGAAAAAAGAATATGGAGGCACAGTCCTAACTCCCCGACTATCCAAAAAAATCTATCAGAGACAACACCCACAGCACTGTCAGTTTTAACATGAATTTATGTAAAGGTATGGCTCAAATCCTAATATCTTTGCATGTGGCTTCAAACTTCCAGCTCCAAAAACATACAAATTGTAAATCAGTTCTATATCTGGCTTTGAGCAAAGGAGTCCAAAAATATACTCTAGTGGCCACGGCCAGGCTTTCATCAGATTTTAATGACAATCTGACTGCCCTTTTATAGTACAGGTGTAGAAGAAAATAGAAAAGTAAGAAACAATAGTACGACAATTGTATTTAGAAGGGTCTGTAGACTGGAGGGTGTCAAAGCACAAAGGCAGTTTTGTTGAAATCAGTAGGATGCAACACAAGAGAGGCAGCTTTACATGTCAGGATGTCTGCTGATGCAAAACCCAGAGCTGGCAAAAAGCATGAGTCATACTTTCCCAGACACGATGGGAAACCTGTTCTATTGGATCCGACCTCATCTGTTCAGGAATTCCTCTTCACTCTGATGCCCAGGGGCAGGGTACATTTGTCAGGCATGTTACTGCTATGTTCTTGCACAGAAGAGCTGCAGTTTATGCAAATATGAAAATGTACCTGAATATCATATCGGTGCTCCTGCATAAAAGCAGGGACGTAACCCAATCACCTATCTGCAAGTTCAGAAAACTCACCCCTATTCAGTAGTGGGCTGGGGCCAGTTCACAGCAGCTCATAAGTCGTGGTGGGAGAATTTATACCATGGGAAATTCCCACCCCACAAATCAGGGCTTGACTTTATTTTATTGATAGACTAGTCTTAAGGAAGTGCTGAAGCCCTGGCCGGTGTGGCTCAGTGGTTGAGCATTGTCCCATGCACTGATAGGTCACAGGTTCAATTCCAGGTCAGGGCACATGCCCAGGCTGCAAGTTTGAACCCCAAGAAGGGGTATGTAGGAGTTTGCCAGTTGATGTTTCTCTCTCTCCCTCTCCCTTCCTCGCTCTCTAAAATCAATTTTAAAAAAGCATTTACAGAACTCAGAAACACCCATCAGAAAGAATATATGCACCCCTATGTTCATAGCGGCACAATTTACCATAGCTAAGATTTGGAAAAAGCCTAAGTGCCTATCAGCAGATGAATGGATTAGAAAACTGTGGTATATCTATATAATGGAATACTACACAGTTGTAAAAAAGAAAGAACTCTTACCCTTTGAGACAGCATGGATGGACCTAGAGAGCATTATGCTAAGCAAAATAAGCCAGTCAGAGAAAGACAAGTATCATATGATCTCACTCATATGTGGAATCTAATGAACAACATAAACTGATGAACAAAAATAGACCTAGAGACATAGAAACATCGAACAGACTATCAAGCCTCAGAGAGAAGGCAGACTGGGGTAGAGTTGGGGAAGATGATCAACCAATAAACTCATATGCGTATTTACATAACCCATAGATACAGACAATAGGGTGGTGAAGGCTTGGGGGAAGGGGGGTAGGAAAGGACAATGCAAGGGTGAAAAAGGGACATATGCAATACTTTCAACAATAAAGATTTATTTAAAAAAACATTTTAAAAAGTGAAGAAAAAAATATCAATAATGTTGATTAAAAGTGTGTCACGTATACAGTGATTATATTGTGAATATCACAAAAGATTGGAGATAAATTATTTGAGTTTTCAAAAACTATTATCTGACTCAATAAAGAAGCTGCTCCACATTGTTATTGACAAATGACTGAAATGAAGTCACGACATGGGTCCTTGTTGTTTCAGTTTCATCTCACTTGTCAACATAAATGAAACTATCAACCACCATGCATGTTGGACCTACACTCATTTGTCAATTGCCATCAAAGGTTGCTACGGACACAGAACTTTGACAAAAATCAAGGAATGCATTCTATAAGAATCAATTGTAATGCCATCAATAAAGTCTATTTTATTGTGAATTGTATATTGCATAGCCTTTATAGCAGTAAAATTTATAGTAAACTTCTGAGTGTGTATGCATGCATTTTTAATTCTGCAGAGCTAGCTGCTACACAGGCAGCAGCACACGACTGCCCCCAACTCAGGCAGCATGGAGACTGACTTTCTCTGGCAACTGTAAAGACCTAAGTTCCTATGCCCCATTGCTCTACATAAGGTCTTTACCTGATTCAGAATTCCCACTTTAGTGCTCCAAAGAGTTGGGCTTAACCCTGGGCAATTAAATGGCTAGGAAGATGAGAAATGTCTGGGTCTATATGATATAAAAAAGTGGACCTGCTTATAAAACAATTAAAGGAATCCTACGCTTCCATAACTAGGAACCTTCTTCACAACAGATAATTTTAACTTTAAAGCAACAGTTTTGAAATGTATGTGTGCTTGATAATTGCCTGGGAAGCTGTTAAAAATAGAGATTCCTGGGCTATGCACCCAGAGGTCCTGATCCCGGGTGAGGCCCAGGAATCTTCATTATAAACAAACACCCCCCAGTATCTCTGAAGGCACGTGCCTCATGGTTCACAGGTTGAGCAATGCAGTGGACATTAACATAGTGAACATTAACATAGTAGCTCATCTATGCTCCTTTCTTAAGCAGATTCTAACCAGCTCCTTCGAGCTGGCCATAAGGAGGTACCTTCCCGCCTCTCTGGCTTTTCTCTTCAGCTGACATGAGCCTTACCCTACCCACCCAGCTCAGTCTCTTTGTTCCCAGTGGGGGAAAAAAAAACACACCACACACACACTTGCATTGGTTATCATAAGCAGCCTCATGAAAAATCTTGCTGAAGTCATGAGTGAGTCTACTAATAACGGAAACATGAGACGTTTACTGTGACTTGATTTTAATAAGACAACTCGGGGGTACCTTTTCTTTTCTAGGTGCTCACAAACCATCTGCTAAATTGGCTTAGGACTTTGCCAGTGATAGTCACCAACCTCATGAGCCTTGAATTTCTCGATTCCACATATCCTCCACTGTGAGGACTGGGCCATCTGCCCAACTCTATCTGCTGGCATTGCTCCTGCCTCTATTGGATGTCTCCTGGCATCTGTCATTACTTCCTCCCCCAAGCAGGGAGATATCTTCCTTCTCGGTTTGAATATAAATTAAGATAATACACCTCTAATTATTCTATGGGTGTTTCCAAAACACCAACTCAGTCTTGCCATCAGCATTCCTGGAAATATCTTCATGGCATATTCCTCCTTAAAGTTCCTAAATATATATTTTCCTGGCTGTTTCATTTGTATGCCTATAACCCTTTAAATTTGTGCTCATCAGCACCAGTTTCTGAAATGGTGGGGTCTCCCCCACCCCCACTTTTAAGAGTTAGAATGTGAGGATCTAAAAGACCCTTTATGTTTTTCATTCCTCTTGAGCTATTTGGAATCTGACTGCATGAAATTATTACCCAGTTTTATTCACTTAAAATTCTCCCTATATTACAGAACACAAGTCCAGCTACATTCGGCCAAATCAAGTCAAATGCAATGCCAAGTGACATATGATAAACAGCCACTCTCTGTAAGCCAGATGCTGGTGCTGGTGGCCTAGCTGCAGTGGGAGTGAGGTGCAGCTTTAGTGTTGCCCCTTATGTCCAGCTGTAGCCACGACGATGTCGAAGAATCTCAGAGCTCAGGAAAACAGTTCTGAAACCACTGTGCTGATTCACGCACCTCAGTCAGGGACGGGCTTTTCCCTGCCATTTAAGTATTGTGCAGCATGCCTAGCTTTTGACAAGTTTACAGCATCACTGGCACAGTGCCTTTCTTAGTGAATCTTTACATGCCACTGAGACAGAACTGTTAACTCAAAATATTCTGGGCATGAATTCCAACAAGTTGACGATAAAGTTCTGCAACAGAAACATTTGTTTTCACATTGAAAACTCAAATCTCATATGTACTATAGGGGAAGGAGTAGCAGCATTCCACTAAGCATACTCTCAATCCTAAAGAAATTATCCACTAAGCCACACTGTCCAGGTGCCGGACACAATATACATTATAATAACAATGCAATTGCGTTACTATGGCAAAAAAAAAAATGTCCTTTAGTTCTTGTTAGAGAAAACCCTTCAGATTCAGGAACAGAAACCAATGGGTGTAATCTACCAATGGTCCTTTTTCGTTTTCTTTTTTTCATTTCAGTTATTGTTAAGCAGACATTTGGCTTTAATAGGTCAACAGGGAAGGTGAGAAATGGGCACTTTCTGACAGGTATAAGGAGAAAGTTCTGTAACAGAGCTTTGCAGATTGCACTAATACCTTTCTAGTTTGGGAAATGCAATTCTGTGCCATAACTTGACAATGACCAGAATTCAGCCAGAAACACCCATCTAGACAGGTTATTCATTCATCCTCCCACCTATTCAAACATTTATCAGGGACTTATGCTGCAGTCACTAGATTATACAAGGGAATAGAAAGATGAATGAAACACAGTCTTTTCCATCAAATAAATGGCTTCTTTCATTAGCGTTCCCAATTTAATGAAGGAGGCAGACAGATGGACAGATGGGCAAATAATGTTTTAAGTGCAGATACAGAGAATCCAGGTGAAAGAGACTCAAAGCTGAGTGTATGACACAAAGATCCAGACAACAGTGTGGTGATGGCCAGACGGAAGCAGGGGCAGGGGCTAGGCAAAAGAGGGCAAAATGTAGACATCTGTAATAGAGTCAACAATAAAGTTTTTTTTGGGGGGGGGGGTTAAAAAAAAAAGTGTGAGGGGTAGGGGTGGGAGGAGAGTCATTCGAGGCCGAGCAGACAGTCTCAGTACAGAGACCAACCGCACAGCACCACTACGTTGTGTGACCAGATTAATCTCTCATATGTCATGCTAAGGAGCTTGGACTTGATCCTGTAGTGGATTGGACCTGTGAAGAGTTTTACACAGGAAAGCAGCAGGGTCAGATTTGTTTTTATGGAAAGACCACTCTGGCTTCCGTGAAGGCTGGTTAAGAACAGAGTCAGGAAGCCCATGAGGAGCTCCAATAATACAGGAGAGAGACTTGAGGGCCTGAAATAGGTGGTGGTGATAGGAACGGAGCTGGGAGATAGATAGGAGAACAAAGAATGAGATAAAACTGGCTGGAATTGGTTCCTGTTGGGTGAAGGGGGGTAGGGACATGGGGATGGTTACAGAAGTTTCTGGAATGACACAAAAGCTTCTGAGTGACTGAGGATGGGGTGGTGTCACCATCAAGATTAAAAAAAATCCAGAATTCAATCTGGGGTTGGAGAGATGATTTATTCATTCACTTCATATTTGGGCACCTACTACATTCCAGAAACTGGTCTAGTGCTACAAACATAATCGTGAACTAGACAGATAAAAGGAGCTTAATTCTAATGGGGGGGGAGGCAAACACTAAACAAGTAAAAAAAAAAAATCTATCATGTAAATTCAGATATATGAGCTCTGAAGAAAAGTAAAGCCAGGGAAGAAATAGGTTCCTATGGGGCCTGAGAAGGTGCTGATTGAGAGAGACTCAATGAAGAGTGTGGCGAGCCTGTGGGAAGCGTGGGGAGAATATTTCAGGCAGAAGAACATCAAGGGTAAAGGCCAACGTGATGACTCCAGTTTTGGACATGATGAATTTTAGGTGACTTTTGTCTGTCCAGAGGGAGACATCCACGAGGCCGTTAAACTTCAGGCCTAAAGCTCAACATAGTCTGGGCAGAGACGTGGACTGGGAACTATCAGAGTATTGGGGGCTGGTGGATATTGAGAGTGCAGGGGAAGACTTGGGGGAAAGTGCAAAAAGTGAGAAAAGCAGGGGCCATGCCAAGTAATTAGGAAACACCAACATTTAAGGTGCAAGCAGAAGAGAAGAAACCCATGAAAGTGGAAAAAGAACTGGATTCGGTACTGCAAAATTCAAGAGCGTAGGAAGCAGTGATCACCATTTCAAGAGCAGCAGCATTCCAATAATGGAAATGTGGCCATTGGGATTAGCAATTAGCAGGTCACTGGTGACTACAGTTAGAGCAGCCTCAGAGGGCTGGTGGGTGTGCAAATTGAAGAAGATGAGGAAGCAACCCAGCAAGTGTAAGCTATTGTATGAGCAGTGTGGCTGTGAAGAGAGAGGCCGCTGGAGAAGTGATGGGCAAAGTCTAGAGGCTGGCAAATCAGGAGAGGTCAGCTGGAGCAGTGCTGGCAAGCCAGGGGCATGCCCAGACTGGAGCAGAAGCCATGTATACTTTGCCAGGTGTCTTTGTGCAGCCCTGTCTCCTAAGAACTAATTCCAGCCCATGCCCTGGGCTTTACAGGGCCAGGATGAAGCTGTTAGATCACTCAGCCTTCTTCACTTCAGTGGATTGCAAGACCCTTTAGGATGGTCTCCCAAATCTATGGGAGGAATCAGGTATAACAGGAGATGTTGTAAACAAAACAAAACAAAATAAATGATGTTTGTCAGTGGAGGGGCCTGGACCTGAGAAAGGGGCTGAGAAACCACTGCTAGGTTTCCTGAGAAGGTGGCCTTCGGTGTGGCTGCTGCGTCCTGTAAGGGTAGACAACTCATTCCTCCATTTACACTATAAGGCATCAGCCCCAGAAGTTCAAGGTCAGGTACGGTTCCTTGCACCAGGTGGGCTGTGAGAGGTGAAGAAAAGGAAAACTTGAGTAGTGATGGAGACAAGAGCACAGCAGTGTGGGGAGAAAGGAAACAAACAACTAACACAGTAAAAATATGAACTTAATAGAGGTATGATCAATTATACATTCATGACTGTTGTAAACTACAGAAAGATGGATTTGGTCAACCAATCCTGAAAGACCAGAATGAGAGAGCTCCACTGGAAGCAAAAGAGAAGTTAGGGTCTGACAGATCAAAGGCAGTTCTACATAGCCCCACAGGTAATACACTTATCATGGAACTTTATCTCAAAGGGCATACAAGCCAGAAATAAAAATAGACCCCACACATTTTGGGAAAAATTCAGCAATAACAAAGCCATGGTTGTTTCTTCAATGAAATTAGCTGATTTAGAGACATCTCTCATCTTGGAGATTGAGTTTAGGCAGGATAAGACTTTACCTATCACTTACCCCCACCTCCCCCTGCCAAACCCTCATTCATATACAGTGGGGCCTTGACTTACGAGTGTCCCGACTAACGAGTTTTTTGAGATACAAGCCATCTCTCGGCCGATTTTTTGCTTTGAGTTGTGAGCTAAAATTCAGGTTACGAGCCAGCTTCAGATACCCCACCGCTAGTTGGCGCAGCGAACGTCACAGTGAACGCCACAATATCAGCCCAGCATCACGTTTCACTCGTTCAATTTAAGATTTGACATACGAGTAATTTGAGTTACGAGCTCCATCACGGAACGAATTAAACTCGTAAGTCAAGGCCCCACTGTACTTCCCTTGGGATCACCATCAGCCCATGTTTCTGGCCATGGGACTCACTTTGATCCCTCTTGGATACATGTAATTGAGCCATCATTACCCAACCATGCACACTGAAATACACGAACCGGTAGAAGGACCAGAATCATGGGGAAGAAACTGCAGTCCCCGCCCCTGCACACACACACACACACACACCAAGAAAACAATTGGGAATGGCATATAGAATCACTGTCATAATTTCAAAATAAAATTTGAAAATGCTTTTCATTTTGACACATAGTTACAACTACTATATACCACAAACACACATTTCTAAAACCCAACTCAGTTTCTCTCACTCCCTCAACCTGCTCCTTCTTCAATATTCTGCATGAATTAGCTGCCTAAATCAGAAGCCTTGGACTTCCTTTATACCTCCCTCCTAATATACTATACTAGATGGATTCTACCATAAAACATATCATTATTGCCTTTAGGACAAGATTCAAATTCTTAACATGGCCCACAAGACCCCATGTACCTTTCTGATTTTCTCTCTCATCATGTAACCACCCCCTACTCTAACTCCCAAATTCAACTCCACCTACCCTAAACTCCTTCAGGATCCCTAAGGTCATGCACCACTTCAAATACTCAAGCCTTTTCACATGCCCCCCCCCCCAAAAAAAAAAACTCTATGTCTGAATGCTTTGCTTGAACTTTCGGTTCTATAATGTGTCAGAGCTTGTTTATTCCTTCTTTGGGGAAGCTGTCTTTGATACCACTCCTACCAAGTTCAAGTTTTGTAACCCTCTTATGAGCTTCCATAACACACCACACTCTCCCTCACTGTGCTACATTATAATTGCCTGTTTACTTATCTATATCCTCTACTAGACGGTAATCTTGAGGACAGGGGCCATTCCCTTCTCATCACAACAAGTCTAGCACCAAGGACAGCGCCCAGAACATGGGAGTTTCCTGTTAAAAGTAGTGAATGAATAGCTAGATTGCACTGTATTATCACTTATGAAAAGCAGCAACAAAGGGCTAATAACAAGTTTGGAGGATAAAATGAGGCAAGAGGGGATGACAAGATGAAGTTAGAGAAGAGAAAACAATAAAACAATAATGTAGCAGGGCATCAGAAGGTGAGTGAAAAACAAGGGAGATTAATGGAAGAAATAAAAGAAAGCAAAAATAAAGGATGGGGCAAGAGTCACATGCACAGATTCTTTTTAAAAAACCTCAGAAAAACCTTTCCCTGAGGGGAGTAATAAGGGAACTAACATTTATTGAGCTCTAAGTGCCAGGCCTTGTCCCAAATCCATAATGTCATTTACACCTTACGGTTCCCCTACAAACGCTATTATCCTCATTTTGCACAGATACAAAAAAATTTGAGGCACCAAGAAATGAGGTAACTCTCCCCAAGTTATACAACTATGAGGTGGTGAAGCAGTCTTTGCACTCGGTTTACATGGACTGCCAAGGATATTTGCCTTTCCCTGGAAGTATTCATTTAGGGAATATTTAACTGCAGAGCAAGGGAGATTTGATGGTAAAAAGTTCTAAGCAGCTAATCTTATAAATAACACTGTGATTCACCGTGTTATAGCTCGGCTCCTGCTTTTTCACTTTAAATCTCTATCTTATTGCTCCTCTGAGAGCAAAGAGAATATTCTGAAGTCACAGCAGCCAATATCCTACCTGCAACTGAAAGCCCCCTCTCACGGGCCCCCTCTAGGGAAATGTGTGGTTGCTGGGACCCGTGGCACCTCAGTACAATGGGCTGCTCTAGCCCACCCTTTGCTGCTATCTCACCAACCAGTAGTCCCAGCCCATGCTACACAGGCCAGAAAGGGTTCTGTCATGCTCTAGCAATGCCCCCAATGTGTAAATGTCCAGAAATGCATGACTTGTCATAGATATGGGCCTCACCTAAGGTACCTATTGTGACCAAAGGAAAATGCTTCCTAAACTGACATAAGAATGTGCTTGGCGCTAAAATACACAGTATAGTGGGTTATTTTATACCGGAACAAAAACATGTTCTCTTTTCCCAAACTTTGATAACAATAAAATAGCTTTGTCATGACAGCATTCACAAATGCAAGGCAAGAAAGGCTACTCCTGTAGCTGAACAAAAGCTCACGTAGTGGCTATTATACCTCATGTTCCTTCATTTATAGAAGTCCTCTATCTCCAGGTAAAAGCAGGGTCCTTAAAGGCAGAGCCCTTACAGCCTTCCCTCATTCCCATTTTATAAATTTACTAGGCTTTGTAGTTTTTGTCTATAAATAGGCTCCACGTATGATCACACACACACACACACACACACACACACACACACACACACACACACGTATATTTCTTGTACATCTAAACATCAAAGCTAATATTTTCTCATGAAAGCAGATTTTCACAAGAAATTAATTTTAACTGATCCAATTCATCATCTAACAGTGGTTACCAAGGATACCAAATAACTGAAATCCACTTGGCTCCAACTTGCTTGTTAATCAAAAGATATTAAGAGAAAGCTATGAAGAATTATTGTTGTCTAAGCAATCAGGCAAGAAGCAGTACCCCCTCCCAGTGTCCCCAAGTCCTGACCGCAGGTAAAAACATCCCAGGCTATAATAACCACTAAAAACAAGCAAAGCTTTTTTCTAGGATTTGAAATTCAGTTATTAATATTTAGAAAAATGACGGCTAATGGTTTGTTTCACTTTCATTCACTTCCTGATAAAGCACTGAACTGAGAATGGCTGCTGATTTGATCTTCTTAGCAATCTGAAAGCAGATGACTCTCACAAGGCAGTTAATTGAGCATTCAGGTAATCTAGCTGAGTCTCTCCTAAATCGTGTAGCCCATCACCATACATGTATTAATACAGAGAGGCATTAAACTGATGAGCCTAGAATGTGTACACCCAAAACAAAAAATGCTTCCCGCTGGCTAAAAGATCAACATGGTTTTTCTTTGAAAAGTACACATAAGCCCTAACCAGTTTGGCTCAGTGGATAGAGCGTCAGCCTGCGGACTCAGGGGTCCCAGGTTCGATTCCAGTCAAGGACATGTACCTTGGTTGCGGGCACATCCCCAGTAGGGAGTGTGCAGGAGGCAGCTGATCGATGTTTCTCTCTCATCAATGTTTCTAACTCTCTATCCCTCTCCCTTCCTCTCTATAAAAAATCAATAAAGTATATTTTTTTTAAAAAAAAAGAAAGAAAAGTACACATAAGATTAAGCATTGTCCAGAATGTATTTTTGTACATTTAAAGGAGAGCCAAAGAATTAATAGCTTCCCTTCAAAAGACACAATCAAGTTTCTTACTGATTAGTGTATTTCTTTATACTTTAAGAAAATGAATTATATGTCATTCATGGCAACTATTCTGTCCCATTTTGTCGTTTGCCTTCATTTTGCTTCTAATGCCTTTTGCAAAAGAAAAAAATACTGTCGCTGTTGTGTTCGTCAAACTCCATCAAGCTTGTCTATTAGAGTTGTTGGCTTTGGGGTCATGCTCAAGAATGCATCACCTACCTAAAATATATAAAATAAAATAAGCCCAAAGACTATATTTCCCAACTTTCCTTCTACTGAGGTATGGCCATGTGACTAAACTCTGACCGATGAGAGCACAGTGTCGAGTAGGACTTCCAGAAAGGTTACTTAAGAGCAGACTCAGGATTTGAAGTGAAAATCGGGTTGGAGGTGGGGCCTTCAGTCTCTCTGAGAAATGCAAATGTGAGCGCTGGAATTCCAGCAGCCACCTCAGCCCATGAGGTGACTGTGAGTGAGAAGCCATGCACTCAAGAAGGCAAAATAGGAAGTCCACGGAACCGGGGTCTTACTGCTGCCTGGAGCCTCCCAGACCTGGGCAGCCCGTCTCTAGGTCTACTTACGTGAGAGAATTTTTTAAATGTACTTTCTGTGTTAAGCCACCGTTTTTATGCTTTTCTGTCATACGTAGAAAATCCTGATTATACATGATTTTATCATCCTTTAGAATTTTAATGGTTTTACTGTTTGTAAAATTCCAAACGTGATAAATACAATAATTAGCCAAATAGCCAATTATCCCAACACCATTTACTGAATAATTCACTTTCTCCCCCACTCATTTGAAATGCCACCTTTACTAAATACTATATTGCCATGTTACTTTGTTCCATTAGGGGTTTTTTTTTGGGGGGGGGGTGGTATAATCTTTATTTTCTCTAAGAAGTGGGAAGTACAGTTAGCTGAAGCAAGATGAGAGTAGAAGTGGAGCTAAAGATGAGTGGGAAAGGGCAGGACAGAGGCCAAATGACAGAAGTACGATCAATCAGGCAGCACTGAGGGCCCAGCAGAGATGAGAGTCTCTGTACTGCAGGGTAAGGATTAACGGGTTGGACTCTGCATCCCCAATGCCTGCATTCAAACTCTGGCTCCACGACTTACTAGCTGTGAGTCAGAGGAATCACTTTCTTCTGCATAAGCTTTGGATTCCTCCTCTGTAAAATGGAGATAACACTAGAACCTACCTCAAGGTTGCTGTGTTAAATGCATTATTATACAAAAAGCTTTGAACAGTATCTGGGATTAAGTTCTATTATGTATCATCATCTCTGTTATTAATAGTTACAATGTGATTTTTACCATATCATCACCATCATCATCACACCAGCATTCTTATTAAGGTAGGGGCTTGTTTCCTAAGTTACTAACAAGAATAATGTAAAATTTTATCAGATGACTTTTGGACATCACCTGAGATGATTATGTTTCTCTAAAAATTTATTATTGTGACTGAGACACCATTTCACACTCACTAGAAAGGCTATAATAAAAAAGATAGATAGTGACAAATATTGGTGAGGATACAGAGAAATGGGTGCCCTTCTACACTACTGACTGGAATGTGAAACAGTGCAGCCATTTTGGAAAACAGTTTGGCAGTTCCTCAAAGTGTTCAGCATTGAGTTATCATAGGGCCCTGAAATCCCACTGATGGGTATGTACCCAAGGGAAAGTAAAACGTGTGTCCATGCAAAAATTTGCAACTGAATTTACTTTGCAGCAATAATGGCCCCCAAATTGTAAACAACCCAAATGTCCATGAGCTGGTGAATGCATAAATAAAGTATAGCATATCCATATCATGAAACACTCCTCACTAATAAAAAGGAAAGAACTAATAACACAGGCTACAACATGGCTGGGCCTCAAAAACAGTGTCTCAGTGAAAGAAGGCAGTCACGAAAGAGGCCACATACAATATGATTCCATTTGTATGTAATGTCCAGAGAAAGCAAATCTTTGGAGACAGAGAGTGAATCAGTGGCCTTCTCAACCAGATTAACCACAAATGAACATGAGGGATATTGCTGGGGTGGAGGAAATCTAAAGGTGATTTATAATGATGCTTGCACAACTTCACAGATTTATTAAATAATCCCTCAATTGTAAACTTAAAGTGGGTGAATTATTTGACATAAAATATGTCTCAAAAATTTATTTTTTAAAAAAATAAGGGAATGGCTGGAGATTGAGAAAAATCTACAAAGTTTATGTTACTTATTTTGTAATAAATATGGTCAAAAATTAAAACAAATTATATACATCAACAACAACAAAATAAGACTTATCATTGTGGGACTGACAGTCTGATCGCTGAGGGTGGGGGAAAGGGGAAGAGATCAACCAAAGGGCTTGTATGCATACATATAAGCCAAACCAATGAACACAGAAAACGGGGATGAGAGCATGAGTGGGGTGGGAGGGAGGAGGGGGGTTAATGGGGGGATGAGGACACATTTGTAATACCTTAACCAATAAAGAAAATAAAGATTACAAAAAACCTTATCATTGTGATAACAGGTTTCCTAGTGCTTTACCATTCTTGTATTCTTGAAATAAACCTTACAAGCTTACAGCACATTATTCTTTTAACACAAAAACTGTACTTATTTTACATAAAATTTGAGTACTTATGTGCTTCATATTTTTTATGTGCATAAATATTTTAAAAAATATTTCCCTATTGTCTTTGTTAGATTTAATATTGGTATGCTCCTAGCCTAATAAAGTGAATTGGGAAGTTTTCTATATTTTTTCCGTGTTGTGGAATAGTTTTAAAAATATATGAATTGTTAAGCTTCTACAGAGAACTTGATAATTTTATATTAAAACATGTAATGTGGCCGAGACCGGTTTGGCTCAGTGGATAGAGCGACGGCCTGCGGACTGAAGGGTCCCAGGTTCGATTCCGGTCAGGGGCATATACCTTGGTTGCGGGCACATCCCCAGTGTGGGGTGTGCAGGAAGCAGCTGATCAATGTTTCTCTCTCACCGATGTTTCTAACTCTTTATCTCTCTCCCTTCCTCTCTGTAAAAATTCAATAAAATATATTTTTAAAAAATATGTAATGTGTATAAGCCTACATTTAGCAATTTCAATTCCAGTTTTTTTTAAAAAAATAAGTGACTCTTTTTGGGTAGTGGAAGTGCTTGTGACCATTACTTATTTCTTGTGCTAATTTAAAATGTTTTTCTTCTTTCTGCAATGAGAATTTAAAACAAATGTGCAATAACTATTATAGCTCCAACAAAAGAGAGGATGCATTACTGATATTTTGATAAGCTGACCTGTACAAATATCTGGCCTGTAGCTTATAATGTCTTCTAGATATTTTTATACCTATTCTGAGATGTTTATGCCTTCCACTCAATTTGTATGGAGATATCATTGGCATATATAGCATTTTCTTATATAAGTTTTGAAATCTCTTCTACTTCGGTTATAATATTCCTTTTCTCATCCCTTTTGCTTTATATTTGTTTTCTCACATTTTTTTCCGTGGTCGGAATAACAAAATATTTATTTATTTAAAATTCAAAGAAACATACCTTGGTTTTGTTTTTCCCCCACTTTCTAATTCATTAATTTTATCATTTGGTATCACTAATGCTTTCTTTGCTCCTTCATTTTTTTGGATTACTTTATTTTTCCATTTCTAGGTTCTACAATTTAATGCTTGATTTATTTATTTTCTATCATTCTATCTATGTACCATATCAAGTTAAAGTTATGAATTTCCATTTAAATATAGTTTTGGCTGCACTCCACAGTTTTGATATATGTACTCTTATTTCCATTATATTTTCAATAGCTATAATTTCAGTTTCCAGTTCTGATTTTATTTATTTATTTATTTATTTATTTATTTATTTTACTGAATCTATCTCCAAAAGAGTTCAAGTTTTAGGCGTTTAGGGTTTTGGTGGTGGTGTTTCTTGTTGCTCATTCACTGATCATTTCATTGCATTATGGCCAATGAAATGTGGCCCATACACATGGCCTGATCAGTTCCCCTTTTATGATAGTGAGCACCTTTTTAAAATATTCTATGAACATGATTTTTCTCTTGGTGAGTAGAAAATTCCTTAAGTATTTCATACAAATCAAACTTTTAATGACAATTTTCTATTCTCTGTTTATGTGTCTATTCGAAGTGTCAGATTATTAGTGAAGTGTGGTGATTTCCCTCTATAATTCTGACTTCTCTAGCTTCTGAAATTTTAACAATCTTGGTTCTATATATTTAAATATTGCTTCATTTCTGAAAGTTAAAAGTGTGTGGCTGCTAAGTCTTATTTATTGTTCTTCTGATCAGTTTAAAGTAAGTTTTATTTACCGGCATCCTCCCTTCATATGAAGACCCAGGTAGTAGGAGGAGGTGGCCACATTCCAACCACAGTTACCTCATTTCACAGAGGGACTAAGGCAAGAGTACAGCAGCCTCTAAAAACCACCTGCCGGATTTCAGGGACTGTTTGTTTATTCTTCTTTACTTTCTTTCCTTTTTAAAAAACTATCTCTTCAAAGGGTCAGATATTGGTGGGTTTGTAGCTTCCTGTTTTCTAGTCCAGACCGAGGACAGGGAATGTGACTGAGATTTGTCTACTGGGGATTTTTTAAAAGTCAATAACTGGCTTGTACATTTTCTTTCTGTGTTTCTCTGAGTCATTTTGTACTAAAAGCCAAATAGACGCCTTTTTACAAGAAAAAGTAAAAGAAAGTAAGTTTTACTTAATGACTTCTATGTCACATTCAGTATATTATAGGAATGTTAGTTTAATTAGCATGAGGCTTTGCAAAAAGAGTAGATGCAGACAATATACAATCCACAGATATTTTAAACTTGTTATTTTAATATCTGTAATGAAACTAGTTCTTGAACATTTAAAGAACCAGCTAGTGTTCCCTAGCTGACTTGGTTCAGTGGATGGAGCGTCAGCCAGCAGACTCAAGGGTCATAGGTCTGATTTCAGTCAAGGGCACATGCCTGGGTTGTGGGCTTGGTTTTCAGTAGGGGGCGTGCAGGACGCAGCCAATCAATGATTCCCTCTCATCACTGATATTTCTATCTTTCTCTTCCTCCCTCTTTTAAATCAATAAAAATATATTTTAAAAAAAGAACCAGCTAATGTAAAGCTAACTCTGGTCCTCCTGACATTTTCTCCTGTTCTTAGCTGCATGATTAAGGCCACTATTTACCACCTGCTGCTTCCCAGGAGCTTCCCTGATCAAAGCTGATGGCTGTCCATAGCACTGTGTCCACAGCCGTGAACCATCACCCTTTACTATGCAGGCGTACACTGTAGAGCTCTTGTTGGTGAACCTGTCCAAGTTAACTTCCCAATTCCCACATTCTAAGAGAGTGGAGATTGAGTCACTGAAGCGTAAGACAATATGAAAATTAAAAGATCATAAAACCAATGTAATGAAAAAGAGCTGCTATTTTAATCTTTATGGGCCTACAGAGTGGATCCTCTCAAATTAAACCTCTGGAGATTAGATGCCCCACCAGAAGCCTACAGAAATCCACACATAAATGGGCTCTAACGCAGTTGTGGAGTTAGGATCAATGGGTGATTCTACCCACAGCAGCTGGAAGGCAAAAAGAAGCACGTGGGGGGGGGGGGGGGG
>NW_006296007.1:399449-403126 GCF_000327345.1 Myotis davidii
CTGAAATATATTCCATAACATGATGAATTTTAACTCCCTGAAAATTGAAATAATTCACACAAAGCACTTTAAAAGCTCTGGAAGAAGGATGACCTATAAATTCAGGATATTACAGTGACATTAAATCTAAAGTAGCGGCCGCAGTGGAACAGATTAAAGAAAAGCAAACAACAGTTCTCTCACTCCCTCTGAAATAATTTGGGAAGCATTCAGAGCTGGCTCAGCTATGCCATCCACATTATTGACACCCATGTTCTTTGAAAAATTCAGAAAGGAAAATATGTTTGACCTAAGATTTTCTGAAAAGTGTTCAAAGGGGTTCTAATGTGACCCCTCTTTCTTTGTTTCCCAGGTTTTTCTGACAGGAAGTGAACATTTTGGCAAGAATGAGGGACGGCCCACAGGAATCAAGCAAGCATGTTCTTCTCTAAGTTCACGGCCAACTTAGAATTTTTACAGAGTGCATTTACAGCATGGTTACCCTAAGTTAAAAATAAATCATAATCATAGTACTATAAGAAGACCATGATTTTAGTGCCAGGATGCTAGAGTTACATCCTACGGCTAAATTTTATACAAAATTTATTATTAGTTGCACCAACAGCAGCCCTACTTACTAATACTTTGAGATACCTCCCACTCTGGTAAGAAAATAAGGATCAATCACAGATAGTAAATGCATTTTTGTGCTGGGATTTTCTTGCCTAATATTTTATAACAAATTTATGCAAATGGTTAGAGCATTTATTTTGACAATGGGGCTGTAAAAATTAATATCCACCCATAAAGGCCATGAATGCATGTCATTTGCAACCTTGGCTGCACACCAGACTCATGTGTCGAGATATGTTAGGTGTCAGCCCAGAAGATGCTGATTTAGTCAATCAGGGGAAATGGCACTTGCATCTTCAGAAGTTCCCCAATTAATCCTGATGCCTAGCTGGGATTGAGAATCACTTTCCAAAACCCTTCAATTTAGAAGTGGCCTTAGAATCCAACCACTTCTCACTCTCTGATTTCCAATAACTTCTTTCCAATGGTTAACTTCCCTGGACATCTGCACTGGATCTCAGACACATCCTCAAACTTAAAGTATTTCAACCACTTCTCACTCTCTGATTTCCAGTAACTTCTTTCCAATGGTTCCAGCAGTTAACTTCCCTGGACATCTGCATTGGATCTCAGACACATCCTCAAACTTAAAGTATTCAAAGTTAATCTCATTACTTTCCCAGAATTCCTGTGGTGAACCTGATAAGGCCATCCTCCAGGGCGCTTGTGCCAAAAATTTGGGAATTAGGATCCCTCCATTCGTTTCAGTGTACTGACTATTTTACCTATTGAATATTTTTTATATATATTTCCTCTTCTTCAACTCCATTTCCTTAAAGCATTCCTTCAACACCTCTGCCTAGATAAATACTAATAGTCTACTACTTCTGGTGTTTTCTCTAAGATCCCCAGCTTTGAATGTCATGTTGGCTGAGTGCAGCCCTTATACCCCTTACGCCACAGATACCCGGCCTCGTAATGGACACCTACTCTTCTTCAGGTCTCTCCCCCCCATCCCATATCTGGCTTGTTGTCACTCTCTCCAACACTACTTTTTTTCTTAATTTTTGGTTAATTCAATACCTCCAAAACTGTGGTATTTCCATTCTTCTCCTTGTCTCCTTCAGTAATTTGTCTTCCATCCTAACTTAGTGCCTCACTCCCATGATCATACCCTAGACCCGACCATCCAACAACTGCAGCCCTTCCGTAATCTCTGGTCCCCTCTTCTTCACTGCATTCTCAGGAAGCATCCCAGCCCAGAGGGCCTACAACCCTATCACCTTTGGACTATCCCTAACCCCCACATGCCTACTTTACTCTCCTTACTCAGATGAAATTTCAGAGCCAATCATCCTAATCGCTCCATTATATACACCCTCAACTCCTTGCCACTCTTTTGTTGTCATACATAAGCACGACCCTGCTCAAACACAATCTCTTGTCTCTCCGTGCCTGCACAAACAGAGCTGTCCTATGGTGGGGGATATCACTTTAAAGTCATGATCACCAACTTCAAGAGGGTCCTTAAGGTTGCCTGCCAAACATACTCCACCTCCTTAATCCATTCACTCTTCTATCTCCTGGACTATCAGACCCTTTTCTGTTTTCTTTTCCATCACCTCCTATCCCATCCTCAGTCTCAGCTGATAACCTTGCTGCTTCCTTTCTCACCCGTATTGGAATAGCAATGAGAGGACAAACTTCTGTAAGATCCCCAAACCATATCTGCCCACCTGGGCCTGTGTATTCTGCTCTGACTCCTTGACAATGAACAAACTGTTGAAAACCCCACCTCCTCAAGCACACCACTCAGGCAGTTCAATTCTCTGTATCACTTTTAACATGCAGTTATTTTGTTCTTTAAAAACCATCTTTTGAATTATTCTTTTCTTTCACAACAAAACTCAAAAAAAGTTAGGTGCGTTCTCTTTCTTCGACTTCTCCTGTTCTCTCTTGAAGAGACTGTAGTCAGACTTTCGCCAACTCAGCTCACCCACCTCTCTTCCAAAATCACTCAATTCGAGGTCACCAAGGAACCTGTGTGTTGCTAAAGGCAATGGTCGGTTCTCTGTCCTCATCTTACCTGATCTACCAGCTGCCTTTCACAGAAGGGATCCCTCTCTCCTCTCAGGAATACTTTCTCCACGTCCAGGACACCAATGTCTGACCTTCCTCCCGTGTGCTTGCTGATCCTTTGCCTGCTTTGTTGGTTCCTTCTCATCTCCCGAACCTCTAACTAGTTGTTTGACTTCTTTTCTTTTTAATCTTCATTTGCCTGTTGGTGACCTAATCTAGTTTCTCAGCTTTAAATATCATCTTTTTGCTGATTGTCCCTAAATGTATATACGCAGACCAGACTGCTTCACTGAACTCCTAGGAGGGATATCCAAATGCTCATTCAAGGACACTGCTCCAGCAATCCTCCCCTCCTTATCCTACATCATGCATTTCTGTTCTCTACTAGAGCATTCTCATCACATTAGTGCTGTTATCTCTTACAATTTAAAATGAAAACAAAAACCCTTCATCTCACTCTCCTCACAAAGTCAGGAACCCACGCACTACCCACCAGCCCAAAGCAGACTCACTCCAGGCCGGGTCCCTTTCTGGTAACAGGCCTACATCATCAGAAAAAACAGACTGTGCATATCCACAAACTGAGTCGTTCAACGTAACTCAATATGTTGCTTTTTCATTGTTAAATAACCAGGCAGAGAATCAAGATGTCACTGTTGGCATAGTGAAGTCAGGAACCCATGCACTACCCGCCAGCCCAAAGCAGACCCACTCCAGGCCGGGTCCCTTTCTGGTAACAGGCCTACATCATCAGAAAAAACAGACTGTGCATATCCACAAACTGAGTCGTTCAACGTAACTCAATATGTTGCTTTTTCATTGTTAAATAACCAGGCAGAGAATCAAGATGTCACTGTTGGCATAGTCTGAAATTATATCTGGGGCCCAGATGCTTGAACCAGGCGACTAAACTTGCTAAAGGTAGTTTTTACAACTCTATGAGGTAATTATACTTGTGTTTCAGGGTGACATGACTGGGGATCTAAAACAGGTAATCCCCCATCCCGTGATTCCAATCTGTCAGGACCTTACCTTGGACAGGAAGA
>NW_006296007.1:403167-411727 GCF_000327345.1 Myotis davidii
ACCCACTCGAGCTCACTTCTCACAGAACCACAAAGACTTGAGTGCACTCACAGAACTGCCCCCATCCTGAAATCTCCTGTAGTATTTTGCTGAGAATGGATCCTTTAGGCTCATCACAGTAAATTGTATTTCTTTCAAGATTTCTGCATGGAAGTGCTCTAGCCCAAGTCCTCCGTGGGACTTTGACAATGGCATGCAACAACTTCCACCATCTGACCAGTGTCTACCAGAAACAGATTCATCCCTCTACAGCCCCAACACACACTCCGCTCACTTTTACCGAGGATCCGCTCTCTCCTGTCTTAGGGCCTTTCTGAGTTCCTAGACTGTCCTTCCCACCCGCACATTCCAGGCAAAGTGGTCCACCCAAGAATCAACTTTTCTAGGAAACCTCTGCAGACCTGCTCAGTCAGCTAATTACTTCTCTCCTCTTTCCTGCACTGTCTCCAGCACATATCTCCCTTCTTCTTCTCTTCATTTTATTCATTTTAAATATTATTTTATCTCAATTCCATAGAGATAATAACCATGTCTAATGTATCTCTGAATTACTGATGCATAACCTAGTGCCTGGCACTTAAGAGGCACTCAACACATTTTTTTTTAAGTTTAACTTAATTATAATTTAAAAAGAGTGGTCGTTTCAGAGTGGCTAGAGTAAAGGTTACATAAGTGCTGGAAGGGACAAGAGATTGAAAAGAGGGAGAGAAAACATAAAGGAAAAAGATATCCAAGTTATGTAACAACAAATTGTTTTCATATTTCCTATAAATAAAAGCAGTACTTTGCATCGGAAAGAATGTTACAATGTGTTAGTTTTCATCTCTTTGCCATTATGGACAGAAAATGAAAAATTCTAATTTTCAACATTGTTCAATTAAAGCCTAACCCTCCCCTCAAAAAAAAAGAATGCTACAATGATGCACCCCTAAAAGTTTTAAAGGCAGTTTAATAACTATGATAGATTGATTATAGTCAGATAATCTGAATTCATTCACTATACAATGTTCCTCCTATGAGCTAATGTAAGAGAATATTTATATTTTAAACTAATGCAAATTGGTAAGAAAAACATTAGATTCTCAAAAAAATAAACTGGCATATGGTAGAGAATAAACACTGAAAAATTACATAAGAGGAAATACAAGTAGGTTTAAAATATTAAATATATTCAATTCTACCTACAAGAAGTACAAATTGAAACAACAATGAGGTAACTACTTTAAAAAGTACAAGTAAATGGCCATACATATGTCCTTGTAAAGAAACACATTTCCTGTTAAATAGCAACCTTAATTTCACTTTATACCACCTAATGCTAGTGGATTTACTGTTGGCATGTAGCAGGGCTTAATGGCATCAATCTACTGGAAAACAATTTGAGCCCACTGTTGATCATTTATCATTAAGAAATTTTCCCAAAAGGGAGTAGGATACCATAAATACAAAATATTATTAATAGTAATGAAAAATTAGAATCTAGAAATCCCCTCCCTAAAATAGTTACATTAAAAAGGTATGTTTACTCTTCAGAATATATATTGTCATCACAATAATTATTCATTATGGAAAAATTATAATAGGAATAATGGTTAATAATTATTGAGCATTTGCTATGTGCCGGTTACTATGGTATTTCATGCTTTATGAGATAGGTACTAATAGAGGATCGGCAGATTTAGCCAATAAAAATGTAAGATGCCCAGTTCAATTTGAATGTCAGATAGACAAGCATAATTATTTAATCTAAGTATGTCCCATGCAATATTATCTGTTGCTTATCTGAAATTCAAATTAAATTGGGCTTTCTGTAGTTTATCTGGAGACTAGTAATCCATTTTACTGATGAGAAAACAAGGACACAAAATTGACTTACCCGGGAGCATACAGCTAATACATTGTAATAAAATGCTAAGTTTACAAAATGTAGAATAGAAAATTTTGTTTCTGAATGATTACAAATAAGTGAAACATGCATGTCATGGACACAGCTGAGAGGAAAAGTGGACAGGTGATGCTACTACCACCAATTTCGATTTATTGAGCACTTACCCTAGGCCGGGGGTAGGGAACCTTTTTACCACCAAGGGCCATTTGGATATTTATAACATCATTAGCAGGCCATACAAAATTATCAACGAAAAAATTAGCCTGCTATGTTTGGTCAAACATTTAATTAACTCACCCCTAATGCCTTGGCAGGGCCAGACCAAATGATTTCCCGGGCTTTATACAGCCTGCCACTCTACATTCCCACCCCTGCCCTAGGCACTGTTCTAGACAGTCACCCACTCCCATTTTACAGATGAATTAAGTGAAGAGTTAAATATTTTGCTCAAGGTCACAAAGCTAGTAAGTGCAAGATCAGATTATGACTCCAAAGCTCTTGCCTATTCCATTTTGTCATCTTGATTTCCTGGGTGAGTTCATTTATTTTCCTTTCAGATGCAGCTCTATCCATGTTGATATAAAAGTTTCCGTGTGATAAAGTACATGCACAGGATGACTATTTCAAGGAGATCTGCAAAGCCTACTTGCTGGGAATTGCTTTGGCTTAAAGGGGTTCCCACAGCCAACCGATGAAACACTTAAAAGCAGCAGCCACGAGCACTTTTATGGCTGACACTGTGATTTCATTTAGAAAGTAGAAATACTCCACATTATCCCTTAAAACATGAGACCGCTCTCCCACTTCTGGCTCTAAGTTCCTCCCCTTTCTCCAACATGACAGCATGTGAACTTGTTAGTTCTTTCAAGTAAATCAGTTAAGAAAGAACTATGAAATGTTTGTTTGTTTGTTTGTTTTGAAGCCAAACATATGGGGAAGCACATGTGCACACACAAATACAAAAATGCCAATATGCTTTTCCAGTGGAAGCAATTGCCTATCTTCTTTACAAAATAGAGAATATCAGGGTAATTTTCCTGAGGTGTCAGCTTCATTTTTCTGTGAGAGTTTAGCCCACATCAAAAAGTTTGTGCTTTTGATGGTTTATTCTAGAAGAGGCAGCTGGTCACAGGGCTGCCTGGGAAGCCTTCACGGTGGTTTGCTTTTGTTTTTCCCTCTTGACAACTGCCTCATGACTACACCACTCGAAGGTCCATGTAGAGGAATCCCACAGAGATGAAAACATACTTGTTTAAATAAAATATTTATGAAGAAGCTCCAAAATGTCACTGAAGGAAATGTAAATTAGTTCTTCACATATTATGCATCCAATATGCCACTTATTCCTTAGAAGACGATTTCCTGATTGCAATTAACATTCATTTTTAAAATTAACCCCATTGTGCATAATCACATCAATGTCTATTCATAAAAACCCAGTGTTTTCAGGTTGATTTTCTTTGGACTATCTGTGAAAATGTGAATTAGGGCTAATATTTAATCTTGGTAATTATTTTGGAAAATTTCCCCTAGAAACTATATTTAATTATCATTTTACATGTACATCTTCTAATGAGTTTACTTCACTCTAATTCACTATAATGTGACATTAATAACATTTCCACATTATGGCCTTTTAATGAAATAGTATTTGGACATGATTTTCTCATTTCCTTCTTCCTCCCCCCCTCCCCCAACTGAGTGAACATAATAGATTCTCACGATAATTTTAAAGAGCCTGCAAAATAAAAGTTTGGGGTAATAACGTCAAAAGAAAGTTAAGAATTAGTTGATTTGGGTAGTTTTGCAAGCTGAGCAGAGTCAGGTGGATTCATCCTCCACTTGGTCTTAACAGTTGTCCGCCTCCTGGCTGCACATTTGAATCAGCTGAGGAAGTAAAAAAAATATCGATACTAGGCCCCAGCCCCAGAGATTCCGATTGAATGTTTTAATTTTTTTGTTTGTTTTATTTTTGTTTGTTTGGTAAAGCTGCCCTAATATTGAAAACCACTGGTTTAGAAAAAGCTTTTCCTGAATAGGGTTAACGTCCATCAGTCATCAGTGATGTGTCCGAAGGCCCTGCTCACACCCTGCCCAGGTGATCCAGAAAATGAAGTCTCTAGAAATACAAAGCTAGAATGTCAATGGAAAACCAGTATCCTGAATAATTCATAAAACTCAAATACTTCCTATAATTCAAATTCATATAATTCAAAAATGCATAACCCAAAACTGAGCTGAATCCCTAAAACTGCATAGAATTTAACCTACACTTAGAAATGAAATCCAATATAGAAGTGCAGAACAGAGAAAGTGAGTCTAAAGATGGCTCTGATGAAAAATACCTAGGGAATTTTCATTGACGATAACTCCTACTCTCTTCGTATGTGTGATATGTTTACCTAAGATGCTACTTTGACTTAGACTCAACTCTTTTCTTAAATGGAGCCCGTGGCCTTGGGCTAGCTTAGCTCTCTGAGCTTTAGTTTATTCGTATACATCAATCTTGTCTACAATACCCCTCAAACTTCTATGTCCCTATGAACCAGCTGAGGCTCCTGCTAATGCACAGAATCATATGCAGTAGGTCTGGGCAGGTCCTAATAAGCTGCCTGAGGATGCTTATGGGGCTGGTACACAGATGAACACAGAGCAGCAAGGTCTTAGAAGACGTTATGAGGATTAAATTAAGTGGCCTCCATTAAATGCTTGGCACAGACATAGTTGGCAGCCTACAGAAGAAAAGATTTAAGAAAATAATAAAATGTGGTGAAAACCTAGAAGTCCCATGATCCAATCCTCTTTTCCAGATGTGGAAACAACAGGTTGAGAAAAGTTAAAATAGCTACGTCCTAACAGCCAAAGGTGTGCAATGAGAAGAGACATTCTCTCCTCACCCCCATCCCCCAGAAGAGACATTTTTTTTTTTTTTGACGGGAAAAAGTACAAGCAAGATCAATGGGTGAAAGTTAAAGACAGCTTTTCATTCCATACAAGGAGAAACCTTTTTTAACAATAAATGCTGCCCTATAATCAACTGGCCTTCTTTAGGAGAGAGAATGAAGTCCCCATTTACAAAATCCAAGCATAGACCAGTTGGTGATATTAAAGAAGACATGCTTCGGGTCACTGTTAAACACACAATAAGTACAATTAAAAAATAAATAAATCAGGAACCTCCTCATTTCCCTCCCCCACTCCAACGGGAAGTCTTCTCTACAGTAAGTTGAGATACTTAAGTCAAAAAGCTTTGGAGTCGTCATCCTTAACTTCTGTTCTCTCACTCCTCACATCCATTCCATCAACAAACCCTAATGTTGTGCCTTCAGTGTCCATACTCCAATTCCTTCTCACCATCTCCATTAAGACGACCCTGGTCATCTCCTCTGCCGGGATTACAACAATAGCCTCCTAACATGTTTCTCTGTCTTCAAGCCATGACCTTCTACAGTATTTTCTCAACACAGTAGCCAGTGTATTTCCACTTCTCTGCTCAGCCCCTTCTGATGGTTCCACGTCTCCTTCAGAGTAAAAACCAAAGACTATATAATAGTTTATAAGGTCCTACGTGCTCTTCCCCCTCAAACCCTTAATCACATTTCTTGTTATTCTCCATCTCTTTTCACTCTGCTTCAGATGCCCTTGAACTGTGTTTCCTTGAATCACATTAAGGACATTTCTGTCTCAGGACCCTTGCACTTGCTCTTCCCTTGGCCATGAAGGCTATGCTCTGAGATTTGCACATTTATGTCCCACATTGCCAATACAGGGTGGGGCAAAAGTAGGTTTACAGTTCCTTGTATGGCAAATAATACAATAATTAACTAATAATAATACAAGAATAAACTGTGTTTTGCATACTCACAATTTGTAAACCTACTTTTGCCCCACCCTGTCGGTATATGAAACAACGGAAAGACCCCTAACAGAAGCATTCTAATTGCTTTCTGCAGAAAAAAAGTACTCACACTTAGCTTAAAGGTCAGCACTTTACTTTCCATAGTTGGTACCGATGAAGAAATGGGTGAGGCATCCCGGTTTCAATTGTGACTTGGCTTCATTTTTTAAAATCACACTTGATCAAGTCCCCTCTTAACACCAAGTTAGGAAAGACGAGGGGCAATACTCCCACATCAGAGCACTGAAAGAATCACCCTTCTGATGCCCGCGGGTCTGTAACCCAGGCTTACCCCACTTGTAACATGAACAAACATCCGAGAGTCAGTGTCACTATGCTGTCCACAGGGAATTACAGATGTTTTCTCCTTTTAAAACCAAAGTTCCTCAACTGAGCCTGAGAAAACCTGGCCACCACTAGGTAACCCTGGATGGAAATTAGAGAAAGCTGGAGCGCGGCATCCAGGTGGGATCCTTCCCAGAAGAGGAAGTCACAGCTGCAGGCAGACAGCTCCCTCCTGGGACTCATGTCAGCGCTGCTGTGCAGGGTGGTTCTGGTTCACTACACAACAGCAGAGGCACCATGCACTGTGTTTGTTGTGCAGCTACTCCAGCCACTCAGCTTTCAGGGCTCAGAAACTGAAGCCACCCTTGGCGTGTACAAACAGCTTCGGAGGGAGGGAGATAAATGCATCTGATGTAAGAATTAATGTAAGCAAGGAGAGGAAAGTGAAAACAAAATTCTGGCCCGAGCACTTCCTGACATAAACCCATAATCCTCAGGGGCTGCCTCAAAACCCCATGGGCTGTAGTTTAAGAAAGCAGAGCAGTGCTTTCAAGAACTCAAAGAGCAGGAAGGCATACTCCTGTCTATGGCTATTTCTCAGCCAAAGGAACCTTCTCTGTGACTCTTCCTCTAGGGCCGCCCAGTTAGGGGCTGAGGGAGACCTAAGAACATGGAATCCAGCTCATGGGTGAAAAAGAACAGAGGCATAAAATCAGCCAAAAAGATGTTAAACATGCAACTCAGTAAGAGGCCTCATCCATCTTCTCTTGTACAAAAGCCGAAGACAACTGCTTATGGGGGAAAACAATGGGAACTCGTGGCACAGTCGCAGCCAAGGACGTGGGGCGCAGCAACACTAGGGCTTGCTTTGGATGCCGCATGCTAAAGACCTGTCTCGTTCCTGCTGCTGAAGGACGGAACTTGCCCCACTTAGGACTTCATCCTGCGCCCCTAGTTCATGACATGAGGCACGCTCATTCATGCCTGCGGTCTGTGCAGTATGCCACATTCAGCAACACGCCACACAAAGGCCGGGCATTAAAATTATGGGGAAATCATTTGGGATCAACAGTATTTCTTGATTTAATTCTCCACTTGGCGTACATAACACATTACTGATCATCCAATAAACTTAATTAATGAAACCACAGGCAATAGGGAACAATAATTTTTCTTTTTCCATAGAAATAAAAGCCTTTGTGTAGGAAAAATATATTATAAACTTTTAACCTTTAACCGAAGAGTCCTCTTCACCCCACAGACTCATTTTGAATATACTATCCAAGGAAATGCTATTTAAGTCAGGCTCAGTGTGTACCTCTTTATGAATCAAACCGCTGTCTAATTTATCCTTTGGGAAATGGGTTTTTATATAACAGATTGGCTTTAATGAGGTATATTTGTGCTGGATAATTTGCACAGCAATAGCTCATTTCCAAAATTTATACACAGGACTATTAGGGGAAAAGCCATATTTTTTTCATCCCATCTTTAACAATCCAATCACAATTTTTTTTATTTTTTTTTTTTTAGTATTTAGGCTGAGAGAATATTTGAAAAAATACTTTCTCCAGGTGAGTAGAATCTCAAGAAAATATTCACAGGGACTGTGTATGCCAGTAACTAGTAGTGGATGAAAAGTCAGACCTGGGAGACCCAGCGCCTTTGGGGAAAGCAAATGGCTCCACCAAAACTCCCTCCTCCAGCCTTAATTGGTCAGATGCCAAAATAAATGAACTTTCCAAAGTTAGGAGCTTCACAACTTTCACTGGGGATAACTGCAGGCGCACAAGCCTTGACCAGAGAGCCCACTGACCCAGGTGTGCCCAGAGGTGGCAGCTGGTCATGCCAGGCCCAGCCGCCTCCACGCCGAGGGACCCGCAGGGAACGCGTTCAGGCCCGGCTGCCCAGGACCTGGGGCTCCCTGTCCCCTACCCAACAACGGATCCCTCCCCGCGCTTCTCACCCAGACCAAAGAAGGGAAATGGGCGCTTCAACGCGAGGATGACGAGCGCCCAGTGGGATTCAGTCGCTACACGGGCCGTCCCCAACTCTCAACTTCCCAGACTTTTCCTCGGGCCTCGACCCCCTTCCCAGGGCTCCGAGGCCGTCGCGGCCTCCCCCGGCCCGGAGCGCAGAGCCAGGGGAAGGGGGCGCGGAGCTGTGCGCTCTGGAGCCGCCCCCAGGAGCCCGAGCATTGGTAGCGCAGGTGGCGGGCGTGGTCCCTCCAACCTTACCCCAGCCCACCTGGACTCGGCCTCCGCTCTGCAGCCTCCCCCGGGGCCCCCGCCCGGTTCCGGCATCAGGCCCGGGGGCGCTGGTTCCTGATCCCCTCCTCTGGCTCGTGGGCAAACCCCCCTCCCTTCCTTCCAGTCCGCGTCGCTCTTCTGCCTCAGGCCCCGGTGCGGCCCCAACTCCCAGCCCAGGGCCCTCCGACCGCGCCGGGCAGCGGCGGCGGCACTCACCTGGGTCGCGGAGCCGGGGGCAGG
>NW_006296007.1:412006-425338 GCF_000327345.1 Myotis davidii
CGCTCAGAGCGGTGGCACCCAGGTTTGGAGTGTATGAGTGGGTGCGCGCTCCGGGCGCTCTCGCCACCGCACCCCTCCGACCTGATGCAAGCCAACCTCTTCCACCTCCCGTCGCCGCGTGTGGCCCAAGCACGTTTTGGGGTGCGGTGCGTGGAGGAAAAGGTGCAGGCTGAACCACACCCGCCAGATCTGGAGAACATAGGGCCGGTTTCAAACTTGAAAAGCACCGCCTGTCCAAAAACCACGGGCCTAGGAGCACTAGGTGCCCAAATGTGGGGTTTGGGGCCAAGGTTCGCCATCAAAGGAAAGATTTCCCAAGCACAGGACCTTTTCCACCACCTTAGTGACTGGGAGAAGGTGGAGGCTCTCAGATCAGAACTAAGGTCAAATGGCGCCTGAGAAACACATTGGGACTTACCTGGAGCTTTGTAGATCTTGGCTGGTGTTCTGAGCAATTGATTGGAAATCCGAGGATTGCCAACGTGTTTACAGCCCACAACAAGGAAGGGTGTCACAGAATTTGGGAATACAGGGCACCGCTCACACATCCACCTCTTCAGCCTTTCATGCAGTAAGCCCAGAAATAACTACATAGTACACTGAGCTCTTCTGTGTGTGCGCGTGCGTGTTGGGCACTGTACCACAAGCCTTTTACATATATAATCTCATTTAATTCTCTGGATGGCCCAACAAGGTCTGTGTAAGTGTTATCCTCGTTTTGCCAATGAAAAACCTGAGACTCAGCAAAATGGACCTGCCATTTTTCATTATATGGGGAGGCAGGGTAACCTTGGTATTTGTTGTTCTTGTGGCTTTTATATACTCGTGTCCAGGCGCCACTCTAAAACAACTAGGGTAGAATCTCTATAACTGGCATTTTTAGCCATAAGGTTGTGCTGTTGCTGGGGACGGGAGGTGGAAGAGGTTGGCTTGCATCAGGTCATAGCAAAGCATGTGCAGAAAGGTAATTCAGGGTGCCACAGAGTGTTCACCCCACAGGAATGCTTTGAAATCCTGCTGTGACTGGTGCTAGGGCCTGAAGGACCTTCCATTGCAGCAGTTTTCGGCCTTTTCATCTCATTGCACACATAAACTAATTACTAAAGTTGTGCAGCACGCACCAAAAAAAAATTTTTTTTTGCTGATACAACAAAAAATTGGTATAATATTGTTCCATTCACACTGGATAGCTTTGTTATGTTAGCTATTGTCATATTTTTATTTGCATCTTAGGGAAAAGAGGTCAGTGCCCATGACTAAATAATCAGATATTGCATGTTATAAAAATTCTTTGAGCGCACCAGTTAAAAATTGCTGTTCTATTGGAATAGCAGAGAAAATGCAGAGTTGTAAAGGTAACTCCAAAGTTGTAAAAAGGCAAGTACACTTTCTACCCTAAGAAATTAGAGAGAAGAACCTGCTGAGAGGGAGCCTGTGGAGGAGGCAGAGCAGAAGCTGGTCCTGAAAGGAGGGCAAGACATGTGAGGTGAAAAAAAAAATCTCCTTTAGATGGAGCAGACAATAAGACACAAAATTTAGAGGAAATGGTTACTGTGCAACCTCCCTTGTGGAAGTTACTTAGCGTTTTTTTGCCTAAGGTTTCTCATTAAATAATACTAATATGTGCAGCACTGGGTTGTTATAAGATTACATAAAGTATTTAGCATAGTATTGCCACATAGTATGGGCTCAATCGATATGTTTTTGTGGTTGCTGTTGTGTGTCTACCACAATGTGCTATGTGCTAAACACAACCTCCCTAAGTAGCAGATGCTATAATTTCCTATTTTACAGGTGAAGAAAGTGAAATCAGGTGTTTAAATAATTTTCCCAAGGACACATGGGTAGATTGTTTCCAGAGACAGTCACCTGTCCTTCTGCAATGTGACTTTACCACTACTCCAACCAAGACATCAAGTCTATTTCCCTTCCCCTTAAATCTGAGCTGGCACTACAACTTACTTTAGCCAACCGAGTGTGTGAAAGTGATATTCCGGTGTCAGAATGGTGGTTGGCTAGAATGTGGACAAAAGGGAACCCTGGTGCACTGATGGTGGGAATGTAAATTGGTACAGACACTATGGAAAACAGTATGGAGATTCTTTAAAAAGTTGAAAATAGAACAACATATGATCCAGCCAATATATATATATATAATTTCTTTATTATCTCAAAGAAATATGTGCACCCTCATGTTCACTGCAGCATTATTCACAATAGCCTAAACATGGACACAGCCCAAGTGTCCACTTACAGACAACAGATAGAGAAAATGTGGTATGTATGTATATGTATATATTATATATAAACAGGCATAAAAAAGAGGAAATCCTGGCATTTGCAACATGGATGAACATGGAGGGCATTATGCTAAGTGAAACAGTGAAATAATCCAGAGAGAAAAAGACAAATAGTACAGTATCACTTATGAACAGAATTTTATATATATATAAATATATATATATTTATATATATATATACATACATACAATTTTGCCAACTATTCCTCAATAAAGGCAGAAAACAGAAAATTAATAAAAGAAATCCCAGAATCCCATGAGTCTTTCATGCTGCTCTTAGACCATATCCTCACTTCTGGTCCCAAGACCCAGGTTCTATACTTCAGAAATGGTTTGAGATTCCTAATGGCAGAACTGTGTATTATTGTCATTTTGTTTGATTCGATTCCTTGCCAGACAGTTGCCTTTAATAAGAGAAAATAAGATTCAACTGGCAGGACTTGTTTTGTGTGAGCCCATGCTGTCTCCAGTGATTAGCACGCCAATAAAATACCCACAAATCTCCTGTTCCATTATTCCAAACAGGTTTTCATCCTCTCACTTGATTTAGAGTCTTACATATAATTGACCTGGACCAGAAGACCAGCACTGAGCTCCTGTTCTGTGACAACTCTCCCATGTTGGGCATCAATCTCCTTTTAAATCTCCGAGCTTGGCCCTTCCTTATTTGGAGTTCATTTTTCCTGAGAGATGAAATAAAGGCAAATTTTGGATTGGGTAGCTCCACTTTGTCATGTGGCTGTTTCTGTACCAAGTAGCAAGTTGTTTAGGATGTTCAAAATCTTTACTCTTCCTTCCTGGGTGTGTCAGTTCCTTCTGAGATTTATAATTGCCAATTACAAAGTTTTAACTCCAATTGTTTGACTTGAAAGAGTAGAGATTGATCGGTTTTAACATTTAAAAGCTACCCCAATTAAAAGAAGGATTATGAAGGGAACAGAAGGCGAAGTTCCGGGTCAGAAGGCCTGGCACTCCTCCACTGTCTCCTCTTAGAAGACATTCATGGCCCCACATTTATTCATCTTTTCAGAATGAGGCCAGAAGAGAGAGCAGAGGTGAGAGATCTGCTGACTGAGAAACATGGACCTCAGGACCCTCCACCATCAAGAATTCTTTTGGTGTTCCTTGAGCTGCCTTACAGAACAGCCAATGTCCCCCACCCGGGGCAGGTCAGGGAAACTGCTGGAGTCACTCTGGCTGCTGGAAAGAGAGAGGATGATGAAGTCCAAAACTTAGACTGTTCACAGTGGTCGTGGGATCGTGGAATATCCAACTAAAGAGCTGCCAGAAGAGAAGATTCCAAATAACCAGCCTTTCCTCACCTTCCACAGCAAGCTGCCCTCTATCCTCAGGGCTGAAAATGAATGTAGAGCCCAGCTGGCGTGGCTCAGTGGTTGAGCATTCATCTAAAACCAGAAGGTCACAGTTCCATTCCCGGTCAGGGCACATGCCCGGGGTTGTAGGCTCGGTCCCGAGGTGGGGGCATGCAGGAGGCAGCCAGTCAATGATTCTCCCTCTCCTTCCCTCTCTGAGATCAAGAAAACTGTATTTAAGAAACAAAAGCAAATGGATGCAGAGCAGCTTGACCTGCCCTCAGGTGCCTGGCTGTTAAGAGGTCAATGTGCTCACTTTGGAGTGAGAATGTTACGGTATTAAACACTTAAATAAGAGTTTCAAGAATCCCTTTCTTAATTTTTTGTTTAGCAAGAAATGGCTTTGACCAAAATCGCTGTGTAGAGACAGAGACAGAGAGGGCGAAGCATCCATTTTACTGCCCTCTAGCCTTATTCAGAAGGATCAGCCTGTATAAACAACCCTCATTGCGTTGGCCGGTGTGGCTCAGTAGGTTGAGCATCATCCTGTGCATTGAAAGGTTGCTGGTTTGATTTTAATTAAGGCAGCTAATTGACGTTTAGTTCTAACATCAATGTTTCTCTTTTTCTCATTCTTCCTCACTCTCTCAAAATCTTTAAAATAAAACAAACAAAAAAACCTTGTTACTAATTTATTACCCAAGCCCTAACTTTGCTTAGATTCCTCATTAATATAAATTCATGTCAAGTCTTCATGAATTTATAGTTTCTTTGTCTAAAAATCATGAAAAGCTGGGCTGGTTCCATCATTTTTCTGAACATCATTCTTGATCTCCCTCCCACGTGCACATATTAATCTGGTCTTATGTCAATTTTATTATGTGGTCAGCCATAAGCACTCAAGAAGGATAGTGGGGGAATTGCCCCCTCTCCAACACTATTGAGTGCTCACTAAGTGAGGATATTTCGATACAACTTCTGGGCTGAATATTAAATTTCTATACTTAAAACTTCTTTTTATATATTGCATTTGCTATTCAAAACTTTATCCTCTCACTATTGCTTATACTTTGAGTTGTCCCTATTGCAAATCTTCTTGACTTTTCTTTCCCACCTCTAACTACCTGGTCCTAATCTCCTTCCTTCTCATTTTCTTTCCATAAATTCATTCTGCAAAGCTTTTTTTCAGGAAGCAAAGTAGAATTGGGAATCCTACAGGTCTTTTTCAAAGTTATTATCATAATTATTATGATACTATTATTTTTCCTATAGTTTTTGAGCTCATGTGGATATATCAGACACTCTAAAAATGCTCTAAATGTATTAGCTCACATAATCTCCATATCAACCCTATGAGAAGGGAATTGTTATTAATGACCCCTACTTTCCAACTAAGGAAACACAAGCACGAAGTTTAAGTGGGCTGCCCAGGTCACATGGCTAGTTAGTGGTTGCAATGGGCTGTGTGACTCCTGAGCCCTGCCCTCCTTTGCAGGTGGATACCCTGGGTCCAGCTGAGACCACACCCTGAGGCCGAACAAGCCCAAATGACCAAAAGAGCAGCACTGGCCTGTGCCTTCACCAACTCTGGGGGAGGCAATCATATCTAAGCCTTAATTTTGTTTTCTGCACAGGAAGATGGGCAGGATCTGCCCAATGTGCATTGAAGTCCTGTGTGGTCCTTCCAGATGGGCCTAATGTTCATTCATAGCAGACATTGACTGAGCAATTTCTCAGTACCACGTGCTGTGTGCTGTGCCTCACGTGCTTGTTTTAACTGAGTCATCACCACAACCATTTGAAATAGAGAATGTTATCATCCTGACTTTACAGATGGGAACACTGAAACTCTGGGTCCTAAGTCACCTGCCCAAGGCCCTCTAGCAAGTGAGGGAACCGATCCAAACCCATGTTGGAGAGACTCTAGAGCAGTGGTTCTCAACCTTGGCTGCACATTAGAATCACCTGGGAATCTTTTAAAATCCTGATTTCTGGGCCTCATCCTCTGGAAATTCTGTTTCTTTGTTATGGGGTGGGGCTAAAACATTAGTAACAAAGAAACAGAATTTCTGGAGGATGAGGCCCAGAAATCAAGATTTTAAAAAGATTCCCAGGTGATTCTAATGTGCAGCCAAGGTTGAGAACCACTGCTCTAGAGACTGAAATCTAACTGTTAAACAATGTGCCTCCCCATGAATTTCATAGCAGAGTTGCCTGGAAGGGTTTTTCAAGTTTTATTTACCTTCTTGGAGAACCTTTCGATCCCCCTGGACAATCACAGGAAACCTAACTTTATACTCTAAAATGAATTATATACAGCTTAATAAAGACTTGATTAAAGCCCAGGCAATTATATGATAAACTACAAGCAAAACCCTCGGTGCTCCCATTATTCTGTTAACCCAGTCCACCTGCCTAAAAGCCTAGCAGCCTCCTTCCGCTCCCTCTCTTCCGCCTTCAGTGTAGGCCTTGGAATTGCTTCCTCCAGCACAAAGACCTCAATTTCTCCATAGCAACTCATCAGAGTTCAGAATTTGCATACAGAGTTTCCACTAACTACACATAAGTTTTCCTCCTATTCAATAACTACAAAATAATTGCTGTCCTTTATCACACAATTATTCTTTCCGTGTGTGTGTGTGTGTGTGTGTGTGTGTGTGTGTGTGTGTGTTTTGAGTAACCTCTGCCTTTGAGTTGAGAAAACAATTGCTCTTTTGGCCAGTACAGGAAGTAATGATGAATTCTATTACAATACAAAACAACTTCCCTGGGCTCATGTGGATGTAGCAAATGAGCAATATTTTTCTTTTGAATAATTTTATTCCCTGCGGAAGAATAATTGTTTCCAAAGAGGGTTAGAGTTCTTCAGGTTCATCAGGGCACAGCTGTGAGCCAGGATGAGGGCTTATTGCACTATTTTTGAAGGGTCTTTTGAGTTCAGACCTCTTCTGAGAGAGTGCAGGGTATTGAGAGGAAGGGAAACTCATCAAGTTGAGATAATGAAGGTTTTATGCAAAAGCTGAACTTTAATGAACTGTAGATGGCTGTCTGACTTTGAGGGTTTAATTGGAAGAAGAGGTGTACCATTTAAACTATAACTTTAACTCCCATTGATTAAAACAAAAGAACAGTCCTTAATTTTCTTTTTGATCTTCAAAAGAGAAAGCATTATGTATCAGTCATCCTATTTGAAATAATTCTATTTAAAGCAACATAATGTTATTTGTGAACTGCTTTAAAGATACAGTCTCAATAAAAGAGGAAGGCATGGTCCTTTTTATTTTTTGTTTTAAAACGTTTGGGATATTAAAAGATACGTTCAAAGCTTGTCTTGTGGGAATGTTTTTTAGCCATTTACTATGACATTTAAAGGGAAATGTATGGCACATATTATTCAAGGAAGAAAATGTAGACAAGTTTTCTAAAGTGTTTTTCCCCCTCAATCATGTTCCTATTAGAGGCCCCTTGGCCTGGCCTGCACCCTCTCTCAATCTGGGGGATGTCACTGTCGGTTTTGACCTGATCCCTGCAGGCCAGGCTGAGGGACCCCACCGGTGCACGAATCTGAGAACCAGGCCTCTAGTGTGCATATAAGATCTTTGGTTAATCTCTTCCCACCCTCCTCCCTCCCCTTTCCCTCTGAGATTCATCAGTCTGTTCCATGTTTCCATGCCGGTGCATTGAGCATCTGCCCCCTGGTGGTCAGTGTGTATCATAGTACTGGTCGAAAGGTTGCTTAGGCTTTTATATATAGAGATTTTTCTTCAGTAACCTGTGGTTTTTAGGCTCAACTGAGGGTGAAATCACTTGAAGTAAATCTGTTCTATGAAACTTCAAACACAGATGCAATTTAAAATGCAGAAGATGGTTGTTGCCTTCCAGCAAGCACAGACACCCAGGGATGGAATGGGGAGAGTGGAGAAGAATCAGGGCTGGAGAGGTTGGAGAACAACTCTCTCTTGTCCTCCGAGATCTACTTTGGGGGTTGTTGTTGTTGTTGTTGTTGTTTGTTTTTATAACAGGCTAAGCTCTCTTTCTCCATTGCTGACTTCTCCTCTTCCAGCTGACCTCTAGCTGTTGGATGCCCTGAACTTGGTTCTTGGACCTCTATTCCTGTCTTGCTATACTTTTCCCTATGGCATTTCATTCAGCCCTAGGATTTAAAATATCCTGTATACACTGATGACTTTCAAGTTTATATCTCCATCCACGATTTCCTTCTTAGCTCCAAGCTCATATATTAAACTGCCTACTTGATAACCACTTAAATGTGTAACTTCACCTTCACCCCAACCTGTTTCTTTCCAACCCTCCTGATTTGAGTGAACTATTTAAATGCTCAGGTCAACACTAATGCATCATTGCCTTTGTCCTGTTCCCTTTCCTCTCCCTTCTAATTCAATACACCAACAAATCTTGTTGCTCTTAGATGTGTAGTTTATTCCCAGTCTGTCTCTGTCTCTCTGCTCCCACTACATTATCTCCATACAAACAACTACAGTGGGGCCTTGACTTACGAGTTTAATTCGTTCTGAGACCGAGCTCATTAAGGAGCTCGTTAACTCAAATTACTCTATCAACTCAATGCAAAATATCGGCCGAGAGACAGCTGGTATTTCAAAAAACTCGTTAGTCGGGACACTCGTAAGTCAATGCCCCACTGTATTCCCTTCTGCTTGGACCCTGTAATCACCTGCTACAGCAGATGGTATTGGTTGATTGCTCAGCATCTATGCATCTCTAGGAGAGCCCTAAGGTTTTCATTATAGCCACCTTCTTCCATCTGGCCACATGCTTCAGGGGAGTCCCCAGAACCCAAAGGTAAGTACAGTGGGGCCTTGACTTACGAGTGTCCCGACTAACGAGTTTTTTGAGATACCAGCTGTCTCTCAGCCGATTTTTTGCATTGAGTCGATAGAGTAATTTGAGTTAACGAGCTCCTTAACGAGCTCAGTCTCGGAATGAATTAAACTGGTAAGTCAAGGCCCCACTGTACATAATTAGTCCAAGGCAATTGTGGCAATACCATTCTCCTTGCCAGTGACCGCTTTAGGAAGGAGCACCTGACTGAACTGTGGAGGACTCCTGAGTAAGGCCCCTCACTTTTGCAAAAGAATACAAGGAACATACAGCCTCTTTCCACCTCTGGACATCGTCATATCCAATCTGACACCTTGAACTGCCACAGCCAAATGAACCCAGGCAGAGAGGAGGCAGCAGGCATACAGAGAAGGGCATGGCCCTAAGAGCCCCAGCGAAGGGGAGCCAGAGTCTCGATGGCACAGCCCCAGCCTCCTTCCTCCTTGCTGCCTGTTATGGGAGCGAGTTCACTGCCATATCACTTCAGCAACTTTGAGGCAGTGGTTTCTGTTCCTGGCTTTCAAAGGCTTCCGTGTCAGTCTGAGTTCCTAATTGCCAACAACAGAGCCCACTAGGTAGTTTAAGCACGTGATGAAAGAATGTCCTGGAGTGAACCAGGTTTGGAATCCAGGAACAGTATCATGGTACATCAGCAGACAGAACCCAAGACCTTACCACTTCCTCCACCACCGGGTGCAGGCACAGACGTTCACAGTGACAGGCTGGGCATGAGGTTCACCCCTAGCCACTTACCACTGCCTCCTGTGAATCTCCCTCCTCTTCCTTCCCTGGGGTTGTTCTCTGAGCACCCCCTTCTTCACGGCATCATTTCCTGAACTGAAGTCTCAACCACATGGATCAGACTGGCAGGGCTTAAGCCACTTGCCTTCACCTTTAGCTCAAGCATGTCAAACTCGTGGTTGGCGGGCCACATGTGTGACATGCTTGCTAGCTGCAAGGGAGGCTAATCAAGAGAGTTTCTCTCTTCCACCTTGGGGTGGCAGGACTCATAAATGGGATGAGTTGGTTATCTATTGCTATGTGACAAATTATCCCAAAACTTAAACCAATAAACATTTGTTAGTTCACAGTTTCTCACCATTAGGAATACGAGAGTCGCTGAGCTGGGTGGTTCTGGTCCAGGGCTCTCCTGGTCAAGTTGCAGCCAGAGCTGTATCCTGTGAAGGCGTGACTGGAGCTGCTTTCAAGAGGCTTATGGTTGGCTGTTGCTGGAAGCCTCGGTCTCTTGCCAGGTGGGCCTTTCACAGGAATACCTGGGGATTCAAGACATGGCAGCTGGTTCCACCATAGTGAGTGATCCTAAAGAGAGAAAAGAGCCCCAGACATAAGCCGCAGTCTTTTATAACCTAATCTTAGAAGTGGTATGCCATCATTTTGGTTGGGTTCTGTTAGTTACACAGACAAAACCCTAGTACAGTGTGAGAGGGGACTACGCCGGGTGAACACCAAGGTGTGGGGATCACTGCAGGCTACCTTGGAGACTGGGAAACTCTCCAAATACAGAAAGAGGTGTGAAAAGAGCTGGGTGACCAGAAAGCATGAAAAACATTCATTAGCACAGTGCTTTCCCGTCTTTTTCACATTGCGGCAGACATGGAAAATGATGCTATTCATTCAGCAAGCTCACGTTAAAGGATGGGTCTGAAGAGAAACCTACCCCATGGCTTTTGCCAGTCAGTCCTCTCTTCGTTACATAAGGACTGAAGGAATCAATATTGCTTACACCTACAACTTGTTTATGCACTAACACATCCTAACTGATGCATTTCCTAAGCAGTCTTCCTTCTCCCAGCCTTGCCTCCTACAGTCCTTGCTCCTTAGAGCTGCTATATTGTTCTTTTAATTTGTGAGTTCAATCACATCGATTCACTGCTTAAACCTCAAATGGCTTCCAATTGCACTGGAAATTAAACCCAAACTCTTTGTTTGATCTATAGAGTCCAACATAACTGAGCATCCCTCTACCTTTTAAAAAAAATCTCTACTGTTGAAAGTATTACATATGTCCTCCTCATTCCCCCTATTGACTTCTTCTAGCCCGCCTCCACCCCCTGCCCCAGGCCTTCCCTGCCCTATTGTCTGTGTCCTTGGGTTATGCTTAAGTGCATACAAGTTCTTTGGTTGATCTCTTCCAGCCCGTCCATCCTCCCCCACCCTCCCTCTGAGATTCCACAGTCTGTTGCCTCTACCTTTCTGACACCAACTTGTGCTACTCTCTCCCTTGTTCAATTTGCCTCAATTACAGTTCTCTTTCTGTCCCCAAATACAATTCACTGATGTTTTACTTGCTCTTTTCCTCTACCTTAGACACACACCTTCTGCTGGCTCCTTCCTTTTCTTCACATTTAGCCTAAACATCACCTACTCTGGCCTTCCTCACTGACCCTATTCAATGCTCTATTTCACATTACTCCATTTCCTCCATATCATTTATGACAATTAGAAATGATCTTGCTCATCCTATCAGATCACAAATATTTAGTAAGCACCTACCATGTGCCAAAAACCGGGTGCCAACTATCTTTGCTTGTTTTTTCCTTATTCCCATCCTTCATTCCCCATGAGGGTAGGGACTATGTCTCTCATCGCTGAGACTCGAGCATCCAATACAGGTCTTGACTCTTAGGAATTGGCCAGTGAATGTTTGTTAACTGAAGGAAGGTAGATAATGAAATCCAGATGGGCCAGGGCACTTGTGAGAGGGGGTCAGGAGCTTGGCAAACACGTAAGTACCAATGTCCTCTGTTCAAAGAGTCTTGTGCATCAGGAGTTCAGAATCCAAGTGAGCAGTCTGGATGGGGATGTATGCGGGACGTGGGCAAGACGAGAAGCAAAGTGGAGGAACTCATTCAAGGAAACAAAGGTAAGCTTCCCTCCAATGTCACCTCTTTTAATTTCAGTCTTATCAACACAGATCCAAGCTAGTCAAGTGCAAGTGCAGTGACAGCTGTTGAAAAGTGCCCCCCTCTACACACACACACACACACACACACACACACACACACACACCATTCAGGTCTACCTGGAACCTCAAGAATGTGGCCTTATTTGGAAATTAGGTCTTTGCAGATGTAATTAGCTAAGGATGCAGAGATGAAATCATCCCGGACTTAGGGTGGGTTTCTTCTAAGAGGAGCCGATACAGAGAGATATACAGAGAAGCAGATAGAAGTGGAGATTGGAGTGATGCACCTACAGGCCAGGGAATCCCAGGAATTGCTAGGAGCCACCAGAAGCTAGGAAAAGGCATGGAAGGATTCTTTCCCAGAGTCTCCGGAAACAGCAGAGCCCTGCCAACTCCTCTATTTCAGACTCCCAGCCTCCAGAATAGTGAGAGAATAAATTTCTGTTGGTTTAAGCCACCAGGGTTATGGTAATTTGTTATAGCAGCCCTAGGAAATGAATATAACAGCTATGCCATTATATTTTTCTGGGCATAGAGCAAATATTCAGCCAGGCAAATTTGTACCCTACCACTTGCCCAGTATTTGGCACAGAGCAGATTATTTTTAAAATTCTTATTTTAATAAATGTTTGATGATTGGGTGAGCTGGTATGATTTTAATAAAACCCTTAGGAGAAATATATCAAAACATTTCAATGATTCTGTGACTATATAGTGTCAAAAGCACTGGAGGAACCTGACCTTTTCCTGCTGCTGAAATGAAAATGCATTATGTTTGTCAGTGAAATTATACAAGAGCTGAGGTCAAAATGGATAACAGAAGGGTTTGAAAACATGTCTTAATTTTTATGCCAAGCATGAAATATGTTATTTATATTTATACTTGTTTCTTTACACCTGTGCTGCTTTCCTGTGTATTGAATGGCAGAGTAAAGTTACCTGGACTATTTCAGTTCAGTTTAGGCTGATAAATTGAGCACAATCCTGGAGTAAATATAGACAGGTGGTACCCAGTTAAAACACAGGGCCTTGTTAATATTTTTATAGAATTATAAAACAGTGCACAGGGATGGAGAAAGTAATTCTGTTTAGTATCAAGAAGCATCTGTCTAATATCTTGTCCAAGGATCATAGAAAATAACTCTCTGGATATCAGTATCCCATTGCCAAAATGACCATATTAAATAGGACAAGGTCGTTTTGGGTGTTGACATTTATCTTGGATTAGTCTGTCTCATGTGTTAGTCTCATCTCCCCTGTTAGACTAGGATGGGGTAAGAATCATATCTCAATCATCCCTATGTCCCAGTGCCCAGGACACTGCCTCTCCCATAACAGGTATCAGTTAAGTACATGCATGTTGACTGGTTGATGACTGAAATTTGTCTTCCTCCCCTATTCTAATGTCTCAGAATCAGGTGGAATTCCTTGCCTGAAATTGACAAGCTTCAAACAACTGAATTTAAAGATAAATATTAAATAATCACAAGGAGCTATTCCTGGCCTAGCACCTTACCCTTGTGAATCTCTCCAAAGGACTTCAAAAAGGCTCTAGGTCTCAGTTCACTTTGCTAGTAATTGATCAACAAGCTCCCTTGTCTGGCCTTAGCCAGTTTTGCTCAGTGGATGCAGGGGTGGGCAAACTTTTTGACTCGAGGGCCACAATGGGTTCTTAAACTGGACCGGAGGGCCGGAACAAAAGCATGGATGGAGTGTTAGTGTGAACTAATATAAATTCAAAGTAAACATCATTACATAAAAGGGTACGTACGGTCTTTTTTTTTTTAGTTTTATTCATTTCAATTTCAAAGAGGCCGGATCTGGCCCGCGGGCCATAGTTTGGCCACAGCTGGCTGAAGGGCTTAAGTAAGGGCTTAAGGGGACAGTTGAATGCCTGAGAGTTACAAGGGGAGAATAGTAAAGTGATAGAGAA
>NW_006296007.1:425972-430569 GCF_000327345.1 Myotis davidii
CCTTGCACCTGAAGGGTCCTGGGTTTGATTCCGGTCAAGAGCATGTACCTTGGTTACAGGCTCTTCCCCAGCCCGGGGCCTGGGGCTGTGCAGGAGGCAACCAATCAATGTGTTTCTCTTACATCGATATTTCTCTCTGTCTTTCTCTTCTACTCTCTCTAAAAATCAGTGGAAAAATATCCTTGGGTGAGGATTTAAAAAAAAAACAACCTCCCTTGTCTGAATGGATGTAAACCCCCCTCCCATCCTCGATCCCCTCTAACTCTTAACACCTCGGACCATGATTACCATGTGCCTATATATGTGACTGTGTCTTAAAGGTGTGAATGTTTATAGGTGAGTAGTGCGTGGATGGACATGTGTGAGTGCACACACATGTGCACGAAATCTAAGAGTAAATGTGAACTTTAGTGGCATGGGCCTGCGAGATGCATGAGAGAGACCCTCTGAGGGTGCACTGTGTGTGTTGAGTCCAGTGACAGGACGGGACTTCTTTAATGCCCCTTGGCATTCCCAGCCCTACCTTAACCCAGAAGCTGTCCTCCAAGTTAGAGTTTATCCTAGAGAACAAGCCCAAGGAGCCTCATGCCTCTTGCTATGTCGATCTGTGGGTCTCCATTCCCTAATCCTGGGTGGAGGATCATATGCACTCTGAAGTTTAGATAAAGATCACTGTGGAAAAGCTACCAGTCTCAGAGTTCTGGTGTGTGTGTGTGTGTATGTGTGTGAGTGTGAGTGTGTGTGTGTGTGTGTGTGTGTGTTTAGAGTATTATTAAATAGCAACCAAGCTTGGCTTTCTCTACTGAATAGATGTTCGGTCTGTTAGAAGAACTATTATCTGCAACGTTTCTTTCCACAGATAGTTGTTTTCAGCTTATTACCTGCTCTGCCCCCAGAGGGGCAAGAGAATACATCATTGGCTTTCTGAAAGAAAAGATAGAACCATAAAATTAAAAACAAAGGCCCAATAAGCTGATTTCCCCCCTCAGCGTAAGCCATACTTGTCTGAGTAAATAGGTATGAGTTAAGGCCCAACAGGGCGAAGGTGAAAGCAGGTCCAAGCCCAGGCCTCCCGAGACCATCCCACGAGTATTAATATGAGCCTGGGATTTTTCAGGGAACACAAGCAGCCTTATGTCACATCACTAACACTGTTTCTGGGTCAGGATGACTCCTGAGGCAAAAGAAACTTCTCTGTACTGGGGAAGAAGCTTCAGGTTTCTTTTCTTGTCCACCAGTATCCCGCCCCGCCCCTCCTCCAGCATCTGCTATTCTATTACAAAACTAATGGCTAGCCTAGAGAAGACCCATTTGTGGAGCTGTTGCTGTTCTAAGCACTTTGCAAGCATTAATTGACTGAATCCTCAAAACAATACTATCAGGTAGGTGCTATTATTATATCCATTTTACAAGTAAGGAAGTTGAAGCCTGGGGAGATTAAGTCACCTGTCCACGGTGACACATCACAAGGTTGTAGGGTGGGGTTTGAACCCAGGCAACCTGCTGGAGACTGCTTTATTCACTGCAAGACCCCATTACTTGGCTGGCCAGGCCCCTGTTGCAGACAGGTTCTAGAAATGGCCTTTGTAATGCGAATACTAAATAAAATCACAGTTTAAAAGTAGAACAGAACGTTGGCAATTATGTGTTTAGAACTAATTGATTTTAGAATTACAACAAGGCAAATATAAGGATGAGAAACACTGAGAATTTGTTCCAGCCCACAGGTGTAATAAAAAATGTACTGATGTGAGCAAGGAGGCTTCAAAGCTCTCTCTTGCCTCTGTTCTTTAGACTATCAACTGGATGTCTCTGGATACACTGCTCCACCATTTGCCTCTACGTGCCCTCAGCTATGTTGGATCCTGGGAACTGAATTCCCTAAAAGCATACAGAAAGAGACTTGCTAATGTGTGTATGGTTGGAGGAGGGGCACAAGGAGAGTGGCTCTTCTGCAGTGTTTGGTAGGTGAAAGCCCCGGACCTCTTAGCATTCTCCTCACTTAAGGCCCCCAACACACTGTGGTGAGCGGCTTTATCCTTGGGCTCTGCCAGGTTTTTTAAACAATATCCCCTTGAAACTTTCTGTTTTCATTGGGAAGGGAGGAAAGACAGGTCAGGTTTGCCTGGCCAGGCTCCACCTGAGCCTTTGTGTTGTCTCTTCTAAAACAGATTTACATATGAATCAAGTGGAATCATGAAAATGGATGGTCTGGTGTAATTTCCCGTGGCATGTTGCTTTACACAATGATGCATCCTTGAACTGATAGCATTGTATTTCCTACACTCTGATTCTAGTACACACTTGATTCCATTCATTCCATTCAGAATTCCAAATAAGTCCTCACCCAAATTAATCAACTATCAGTAACATACAATTGATTATTTTTCCCACTGAATTAATTATCTGTTGTTGCATAACAAACTATCCTAAAACTTAGGAACTTAAAGTGTATTTTCTCACAGTCTCTGGGGTCAGGAATCCAGGTGTGGCTTAGGTGGACTCTGGCTCAAGGTTTCTCAAGAGGTTGTGGTCAAGCGTTAAGTCAGGGCTGTGGTCTCATCTGAAGGCTTGACTGGGAAAGAATCCCCTATCATCTCCCTCATATGGTAGGTTGCTGCTTCAGTTCTTCACAGGCTGTTGAACTGAGGACCTCAGGTTTTTGCTAACTATGGGCTGGAGACCTCTTTCAATTCCTTGCCATGTGAGAAATAAGCTATAGCTATTAAGCCAAGGAGAAAAATATTATACAAATAATTGATCTTTTGATCTAGAAGACTCAGGAAAATTTAACAAAAATTATTCAAACAAGTTTGAAAATTTAGGAAAATGTTCAGATGCAAACATAAATATAAAATATTAATGGTTGCTTTTTTTGCCAGCACTAATATAAGTCAAAATTAGGATGGTGAAACTGTTTTATTCTATATCATCAAAAATAATTAAGCAAATTTACAAATAACTTTAATAACAAATCTGTAAAAAAACAGTTTCAATAATTATGTCATCTCTCTGAAGAGAATTGGAAAACATATGGAAAGATATAATTGTAAAATAAATGAGGAGATGCACCATGTTCCTGAAGGAGAATACTAAATAGTATAAAGGTAATTTATTAATTCTTCTTAAATAATTTAAAGGTTTAATGTGATTCCAATAAAATTTTTCTAAAATAGTTCTAATTTTTGACAAAGTGGTAATATAGTTCATTTTGAAAGTATGTAGTTTTGCATAGTAAAAATTTCCAGAGATAAAATAAAATAAGATGGAAAGAGTAACAGAGATAGATTTGTTACAAGATAATAAAGCCAACAATAAACTTTCAGTTATTAAGATGCTGTGTATCTAAGGAAAGAATTGACAGTTTGATCAATGGAGCAATATAAACATTTTAGAAACCAACACTCTTATATGTAAGAATTTAATATATAGCCAAATGTCCATCATAAATCAATGTGTAAAGGGAGGAGCATTCAATAAATGATGTTGGAACAATTGGTTAGGTATTTAGAAAAGAATGAAGCTAGACTGAAATGACTTGGTGATGTGCTTAAAATTAAGACAAAATAAAACTGAACCAAAGAAAACATTATAAATGAGCATTTTGTAGACCCTAGGAAGGAAATTTTTTTTTCTAAGAATGAAAAACATAGAAGAACTCACAAAGCAAAGAACATATAAGCAAAAAAAAAAAAAAAAGTAGATTAATTACTTAAAATCCCAAAACCTGTTTCTAAGTTACCATAAAATAACATTCAAAGAAATTTGACAACCCTGGAAATTATCTGTAGACAAAGATGTAGTCTTCTTTTTTTATATATATATTTTTAATGTATTTTTTTATTGTTTTTTTATAGAGAGGAAGGGAGAGAGATAGAGAGTTAGAAACATCAATGAGAGAGAAACATCGATCAGCTGCCTCCTGCACATCTACTGGGAATGTGCCCGCAACCAAGGTACATGCCCTTGACCGGAATCGAACCTGGGACCTTTCAGTTCGCAGGCCGACGCTCTATTCACTGAGCAAAACTGGTTTTGGCATAGTCTTCTTAAAATATTTTTAAAAATTGTTGTCAAATCAAGAAGAAACAACACTATTGCCTCATGACAGAATTCACCAAAGAAAGATAAAGAGGCAAAAAACATTTTTTTAAAAGTTTGATCTTTTTAGTTATGAAAGATATGTGTGTTAAAATAACAACAAAACAATATTTTTCTGATTCTAAAGGTTAAAAAAAATCTTTAAAAGCTATAATATTCAGTATTAGTGAGGGTGATGTATACTAGCATTAGGTACAATCCTGTCTGAAAAATAATTTTGGAAAAGTATACCAAAGTAATTAGATATTAATATCCTTAGACTAAAGAAAGGATCTTTACTAATTGGAATTTGTGTTTTTAAAATAGCAGCTTTTTAAAAACAGTTTAATTTTCTAATACTAGGAAATAATCATTTAATGTAGATAGATTAATAATATGTTTGCAGCAATTATAAATATCCTCAAATAAATTATTTTTAAAAATTGGAAAATATTAATACAAACAAAAATTAGAATAAAACTGTTTACATAACACGATCATGCACACACACATATAC
>NW_006296007.1:430642-431195 GCF_000327345.1 Myotis davidii
TTTATGGGTGTTATAAATTTGTTTTCTTTGATTCTCTTTATTTTTTTGTAGTTTTGATTATATTGAGACTATTATCTATCTAATAATAGAGTAATATACAAAGTAGTCGGGACGCCATCACAGTAACAACCCATCAGCAGGCTGTGTTCGCAGCAGGCACAGGTGGGTGGGGACTTGCAGCATTGGGGACACGATGGCGGCTGCCGCTTGCCCAGGGCCAGCCCGGGGCTCAGGCAATGAGGGCTGAGCGAGGCTCAGGCAAGCTGCAGTGGCTGCAAAGGCCAAGGCTCAGGCAGCCTCACAGCTGGCAGTGGCAGCAGCAGAGGCGTGATGGGGGTATTGCCTTCCCCTGATCGCCGGGTCACCTCCTGCAGAGGGAGTCCAGAGGCAGAAACAGCAGCAGCAGCAAGGGGGTGATAAGAATGGTGCCTTTCCCTGATCAGCTGGTCGCCTCCGGCAGAGGGAGGCCAGACTGCGGCTTAGGCCCACTCCCCATGGGGCCTAAGCCGTCAGTAGGACATCCCCTGAGGGCTCCCGGACTGTGAAAAGGGGC
>NW_006296007.1:431297-458851 GCF_000327345.1 Myotis davidii
GAATGGCGGAATGACTGGTAGCTATGACATGCACTGCAGCAGCCAACCAGCCTGATCCAGGGCCCAATCAGCCTCTGCTGTCCCCTCCCCCCCATGCCAGCCCAGCCTTCGATCGGCCCCAACACCCCGATTGGGAGTAGGGCTGGCCAGCCAACTGCCTGCAGCCCTCCCCCCGGCCAGCCCTGCCTCTGATTGGCCCCCAGCACCCTGATCATGGACAGGGCCAGCCAGCCAACTGCCCACGGCCCCTCCCTCTGGCTGGCATGGCCCGATGGGCGACCATTGGGGCAGGCCACCTGGACCCCACCCGTGCACGAATTTGTGCACCAGGCCTATAGTATTTTTATAATAATTAAAGAATTGCTGACAAAAGGATAAGGGGATACTTCTCAAATCTAAGTAGACATTCATTCATATACTCATTCAACAAATATTAACCAAGTGTCCACTAGTGCCAGACACTGTTCACACTCCAAAGGTGAATAAAATAGGCAAAATTCCCTCCCCCTAGTTACCTCACAGTCCCTGTGCCTCTCAAGATTTATATTCCTGATTTTCAGCTTCCCCATTTCTAGTATTATCTCCATCAGAATAAATAGGTTGTATTTTTCTCATACTCAGCAAAAAAAAAAAAAAAAATTAGCTTGCTTTCCCACAAAGAAAACCTAGCAACCAATTCTCTTAACTTCCCATCCTTTTGCTTTAATAGGCAGCCCTCCCCTGGAGCTAACTTTTTCCCTGAACAATGACTGTGTCATTAGCAGCAGCCAAATTGCCAAATGACACCTTCCTTTCTCTCTTATGTGTTACCTGCCCAGGAACGCAGTTTAGCAACTAGAGTTCTGTGCTGAGGCCCCAAATGGAAAAAAAAAAATTTTTTAAATAAGATCTAAGATGAGCTCTAGGAAGAGCTAAATAGCACACTATATTTCCCCAAGATTTTTCTACAATAAATAGCGTGTGTGTGTGTGTGTGTGTGTGTGTGTGTGTGTGCTCATGGTATGCTAGTGATAGGTGCTGTATACACATAATACATGTGTACTAAATTTCCCAAACAAAACCTTACAATTTATGAAAGCTGTATTTAATAAATGATTGCAAAGTTAACCTTCACTAATGCTCTTGTACCTTTAATTACTGATTAGCTGGACACACATTTTAAAGCATTATTTTTTCTCCAGTTGGAAACACCTTCTGTCAGGCAATCATTCAACATTCCCTTCTAAATGGCAGTAATGACCCTACTGCTGAGCATATTGGGATGAATGGGCAGTCTTTTACCCTAACTCCCTCACAGGCTTAAGCAGAGATGTAGAGTATATTACACTACTGTCAGCTAAGGGCTAAGTTCAAGGTGTGTTCAGGAAGCTTTGAAAATCAAGGGACAGACCATCTAATAAATTATGTTAAAATACACTCTTTATGCTAAATTTGTAGAGAAGTGTAGAAGCCTGAATGGCACACCGAATGGGGACAGGCAAAGAAAGGGCATGCGAATGGTTAAGGAAACTGGCAAAAATACTACACAGTGTGTACCAGGATAATTTACTGACCTACTAATGGTTGTTTTGTTTCTGCTGCTGTAAAAGAATTGAAAAGAATGTGAGCTCCTTATGTTTTTCTCACTGTGTTTTCTCTCCTTCCCATTCTGGCACTTTGTCAAAACTGTGCTAATTCCTTTATATAGCTACTAATTCAATAAGTCCTCCTGAAAACAATATGAGGGAGAAACCCTTAGCATCTCTTATTTAAAGACAAGAAAACTGAACAACAGAGTAGATAAGCAACTTTGTGGTTAGTAAGAAACCAGAATTCAGAGATGAATTGGATTAAACAAAGCCTATAACTGCCACCCAAACAAAGGATACATATACAGAATATGTAAAAGATGTTCCACAAATCAAGAAGAGAAAACAGAAAAACAGTCACAGGTTATAAACTTCACAGGAGAAGGAGCCTGAATGGGCAATAAACACACAAAAAGACATCAACCTCATTTGGATTTTTCAAAATGGAATGCAAAGTAACAATATAATGCCATGTTTCTCTCATTAAATAGGCAAATATTTAAAAAGCCTGACAATATCAATTATTTGCAAGGATTTGGTGAAAAGAGAATACTCATACATTACTGGCAAGAATATAAAGTGGTATAGCAATTTTGGAGAGCAATTAGTAGCACTAGTAAAATCACAACTATGCAGACTTTATGATCCAGCAGTCCACTTCCAGATGTACAAGCTAGAAAAAATTATCATATGTATGTACCACAAAACTATATAATGATTAATCAATTGTTGGGATACTATAAAGCTGACAACCACCAAAATGTCTATTACAAAAGAAATAGACAAGCTTGTTATATTTATAGTCATATTATGAAATACTCTACAGTGAATAAAAATTCTGAACTACATGTAGTTTATCTGTGTCTATTAATTCTGGGTTGCAGGAGAATAGGCATTTGTCATATTACTCTGTGTTTTTCAAGATCTTTAAATTTTCTTAGAAAAAAGCAAAGGAAGGACAATAGTTCTTCCTATCTTAAGAAAGAAAGCATAAATCCCACAAGACACCCTGCATTTCTCAGATGCCAATAGTATTTCCTTTTTTTTTTTTGCCACTTTCATGACTATGTAGAGCAGCGGTTCTCAACCTGTGGGTCGCGACCCTTTTGGGGGTTGAATGACACTTTCACAGGGGTCGCCTAAGACCATCGGAAAACATATATATAATTACATATTGTTTTTGTGATTAATCACTATGCTTTAATTATGTTCAATTTGTAACAGTGAAATTGGGGGTCACCACAACATGAGGAACTGTATTAAAGGGTCGCGGCATTAGGAAGGTTGAGAACCACTGGTGTAGAGGCTTATAATTAAGCATGTGCATTTTCAAAAGATTTCTGATCATTTGAAACTTCCCCTCCCCTCCAGGGGCTTGAATTGTTGATTCTAGGGCTTAAGGGCATCTCTTTACAAAGTCATATGCTATTTTATTTTTCTATTTACTATTTCAGATGGGCCATCTTGAACCAAGCTTATCTCTTTTCTTACAGGATGTTTACAAAGGGCATCAGAAGTAGCAAAAATGCTTCGCCAGCCTTACATTCTCCCACAAGGTCCCTGAAATCCCAGCGTTAGTGTAGGCACAGAGTCTGACCAAGCAGATGGTAGTTGAACCAGCTTTTGACAACTACTCAACCAAGATCCTCAACTTCCCAGCAAGGGGCCTCACTACCCAACACCCAAGTTCTTTGCTAGTTCCATAATTACAAGTCTGCCAGCTGAATCCCTCCAACCTCTGAACCAATTTAGGTTTTAATCAGGAGGCTTTAGGTCGCTAATAACAGAACCACAAGCCAAATGAAGCATACTGGCTCACATCCCTGGAAAGTATAGGGGTCTATGGCTCCTCTCAGGCACACCTGGACTAAAAGGTTTAAATAATTTGATTCCCCCTCCTCTCCTACCCCTTTTTCTGCACTCCTCCTTTACCCCCTCCTCATTTTTAAAAAATATATTTTATTGATTTCAGAGAGGAGGGGGAGCGGAGGGAGAGATAGAAACATTAATGATGAGAGAGAATCATCGATCGGCTGCCTCCTGCACACACACACACCCACCCCCGCCCCCACTGGGGATAGAGCCTGCAACCTGGGCATGTGCCCTTGACCAGAATCGAACCTGGGACCATTCACTCCGCACCCACTGAACCAAACTGGCTACAGCCCCCTCCGCATTTTTTTTAATTCTGCTGCTCTCTTACTATAGATGAACTTTTGCCACGAAGTTAGGGAAGATGATTGCTGGCAGCTCTGGGTTTCCACGGTCTGACCTTAGTAACCCAATGAAAAAATAAATACTCTTTCTCAGTGTCCATATATCACTCCCAAAGAAGGGTTCCTGTTTCCTCAGTTGGACCAATGACTGCTGCCATGAGGTGTGGGCATGGTGACGACACCCTCCCAGAAACCAAATGGGATGGAACTGGGGCAGTTTCCCAAAGGAAGAGGGCTGTTCCCAGCCAAAAAGGAAAGGACGCTGGGCAGCAAAACCGATTGGTACCACAAGCCCACGGAAATTCTGTCTGCCTATCCCTAAGCTTTCGGTTACATACAACTTCCGTTAGTGGCTCTCTGAAGAATTAAGATGGAATTTTGAAGAAAAAGGACCTTTTCTTAATCATCCTTTTCTTGAGGCCAACATGGTATTAGCAGGCTCAAGGTGGGGGAGAATAAAGAATGGAGGGTGTCTTGAGTGGTTAGCTCACCCACTCTCACAAGCAGAGGACTCTGAAGGCTGTAGTATTGGCATTTACACTGTGCCTGGTTGGCTAATAACCCACTTGGGCCGGAAGTTTAATTCTGAACTCAGGCACACACACAGGCATTTCCTGGGTGCAGCTTTAGTTCCCACGTCCACTATGGGGAAGCTCCGGTCTTACTTTCCACCAGGGCTGCATGCTTCAGCCCGATCCTGACAGCATGGCTCTCCAGTCAGATGGAAGTGTGAGTGCGTTTCTATTCTCCCAGGGGAAAAACACCTGCCCTCCCTGAGTGTGGGGTGCTGTGAAAGAGAGGTTATGGGATATTGCTCTACAGCCTCCTCTGCAGTAGCCGATCACCAGGCAAAGTGTCAGAACAGCTGGTGCCCATCAATTCACCCTCTGTGATTTCAAATACCGGTTAGAATTGTGATCTCCTAATTGCCTCATTTTTAGCCACATTTTAAAGTAATTAATAAGTAATTGACTAATGGGTTAATAATAGCCTCAATCATTTTTCTAATGATCAGCTCCTGCATGCAATCATCTTTATGGCCTGGGGGAAGCGTCGCACTCAGATCATATCTTGTTAATAGCCCCCAAGTCGGTCCCATAAAGCTGTCTATTCTTACCAGAGAAATTTGCTTTCATCCCCTAAAGCAGTTGGAAAAAAAAAAAGTTCAACCTTCAAGCTGCAATTTGTCAGACATCTTTTAAAATTCTTCCCTCCTCTTGCATGCCCTGTCCCTTCCCCCTATCCAATTTATTCTCTCACTGAAACTCAGAGGGAGGTGTCGACATCCAGGAGTGATTGCTAATTGCAGTGAAGCCTTATCGCAGGAGCGCTCCCAAACACACCTCCCTTTAGCGGTAACATTTACCTGGACTCCCAGTTTTGTTTCATCATAATTATAGCTGATACTAGCTGTTAGATATGAAGGGACTGATTAACCTTTGGGTTTTTATTCAAGGGGAAGAATGGTCACTGCATAACCACCCAGCACATCAGGAAAGTTGTAAGCAAAAAGTATAGAGTCATAAATAGATCTCCAAAGCATTGAAACTTGCTGTTCTCATGAGGACCCCCAGCAGCTGAAAGTCATTTAGAAATGAGTCAGCAAAACATTACGTGAGCAAAATGGGCAAAAGGAGGTTGAAAGGCACAAGCATCCAGTTATAAAGTAAATAAGGCCTGGGAAATATAATGTACAGCATGGTGACTGTAGTCACTCCTGCTTCGCATATTTGAAAGTTGCTAAGAGAATAGATCTTAAAAGCCTTCGTCACAAGAAAAAAAAGTTGTAACTATGTATGGTGATGTATGTTAACTACACATATTATGATAATCATTTCACAGTGTATACAAATACCAAATCATATTTGTATGACTGAAACTACTATAATGTTATTGGTCAATTATCCTATCTAATAAAGGGGTAATATGCAAATTGACAATCACTCCAAATTATAAGATGGCCACCACAAGATGGCCACAGGGGAGGGCAGTTGGGGGTGACCAGGAAAGCAGGGGAGGGCAGTTGGAAGCAATTGGGCCAGCAGGGGAGCAGTTAGGTATTGATCAGGCTGGCAAGGGAGTGGTTAGGGCAGCCGTAGGCAAACTACGGCCCGTTTGAAATGATGGTTAGGGGCAATCAGGCAGGCAGGCAGGCGAGTGGTTGGGAGCCAGCAGTCCTGGATTGTGAGAGGGATGTCTGACTGACCGTTTAGGCCCGATCCCACACCGGCCAGTCAGACATCCCTCGAGGGGTCCCAGATTGGAGAGGGTGCAGGCTGGGTTGAGGAACACTGTCTTCCCCACCCCCCCGCCCAAGCCCCCTGGTATGAATTTCGTGCACTGCTCTAGTACATCAACAAAAACACAAAGCAAAACAAAACCCCATAAAATATGGCAATACCTAAGGCTACTTTCTCTTTGTTATAAAAAGGAGAAAAACATCATTGAAAGTCTCTATCAAATATCACCAACCTGTGGGAAGTGTTGCACTTAGGGGCCTGGGAATTTGGAGATGGGAACTCTAAAGATGCAGAGTAAGAGTTCAGCATTATGAATATGGAAATGAGACTACTGGAGAAAAATGTACAGCGATTGGTTGGTATACAGTCTTTTCAGGAAAAGTGGTCCTTCTTTTCTTAATTATTTCTTCTCTCTCCTGTATTCACAACTTCTTCATTGGTCTTTTTCACCCAGAATACAAAAACACTAAAGTACCTCCCTTAAATAAAATAAACTGAAAGAGCTCTCCTCTGCCCTTCCCCTCTCCTCACCATCTGTGTCACTCTCCCCCCAGGCTTTCCCTCTGCAGTGCCACCCTCCTCCCTGCAGTGCCAGTCCACCCCCATGTACAGACACTTCCATTGTATTAGAATGTTTCTCAAAGAAGTGGTGAAGTTAATGTAGGGAATCAGAATTTGGGGAAGAAAGGTATTAAGAGTGGACAAATATGGGCACAGCCATAGGATATATCCTCCCTATCTTTATCCTCTGCTCCCAGTTGAGAACTACCGCTTTAGAATTATATCACATTACTTTCTCATTTTGGAGTCTTTTGATCATTCCTCTACATGATAAAATCAAAACTCTGTTCCTGTCAGATCCAAATTTAGGAGACATAAAGCTGATTATGAAATATATACCGACTCCCTTAGGTTGAGTTCCCCCAGAAACAAAATACTGCAACCAAGATTTGATGCAGGATGTTTATTAAGAACTGTTCTTGAGAACAATGCCTCTAAGTAAGGGAAACTGGATTCTGCTAAGAAAGAGGTTAAAGGAGCATATGTGGTTGCACTGAGGTTTCAGCCAATCTCACGGGAGCTCTGAAGCTGGGATGGCCCTTCAGACATGCCCTGGATTTGAAGCAAGGGGACTGGGCTCTGATATCCCTGCATCAACCATCACTGAATTCAGCTGCCCCTGGGGAGGGAGCATAACCTTTGACAAGGACAATTTCTGCGGAGGGAATGAGCAACCAGCAGTCAGCCTTCCTGACGACTGGAAGAATGAGTGCCTCACTCCTGGAGGAGTGGTCTAGATGACAGGCCCCAGCATCTAGTACATTCACCTTCCTCCCTCTAAGTCACCTTACGGAAGCCTCTTCAGGCTCCTCAGCCTTGCCCATCCCTCTGAAGCACAGGTATGGTGGGATTCTCCCAACACTGAGGTGATTTTGTTCATTTGCCTCAACCTGCTCTGTGAGTGTGGGGTTTGTTTTATCCTTTCTCTCCCTCTCCAGGGATTTGGCTCTATTCACTTCCAACAATACACAATCACAACCACACTTTTTCTTCTGAGACTTTCTTCTAATCTCATGTACTTCCTCTACAAATTGTTCAAAAGGCAACTCATCAAAGTCAAATGCAACTCTAAGGAAATATATTGGAACTCTTCCGTGCCCTTTAATTATAATTTCCATAACTTCCTGTCAAAATATCCTCACCCAAGGATATTTTTTTCCATTGCTTTTTCAAACAGAGTGGAAGAGATGGAGGGAGGGGAAGGAGAGAGACAGAGAGAGAGAGAAACATCGATATGAGAGAGACACATTGATTGGTTGCCTCAGGGCATGTGCCCCAACTGGGGAGCTGGGAGTGAACCTGAGACCTTTCAGTGATGCTCCAACCATTTAGTCACAGAGCAGGACATTTTTTTACTCCTCAACTTGTTTGAAATCTCTAGAATATGACTTTGTTCTATACTTTGAAGCTCCCTTCTCTACCTCCCCCACATTTTTTTGGCCTCCCATTTCTCTTCATATTCTGTTTACCTCTCTGACTCTAATCTCTGAGATTCTAGACTCCTCTCTTCTGTCCATCCCTAAAACACCAGAATGCTACCTAGACCATATTACTAACCCCAAAATTGTATTTACTATTACTATTCTTTACACATCAACCATATGCTGTTAATTTCCTTACACATCAACCATATGCTGTTAATTTCCATATCTAGAAATCTGACTGGTTCATATATCCTTACTGAACAATTTAGCTATGTATGTGTGATACTAGTATGTGATACATACATATTTGGACATTTACATCCAAATATCTTAAACAAGTTATACACAATATGTCCTCTTTTACCCTAAATGCAATTCTCCTCCTATATGCTCTACCTCAAGTAATGTATCACCAGACACACCCATCACCAAGGCATTCTAGGCTCTGGCTTCTCCTCATTCCACACATAATCAAACATCAAGTCTGTTTATTCTACTTACTAAATAGCTTTTGAATCTCTCCACTATTCTCCACATTCCTACTGGCCCTAGTAGAAGCCTCATAAATTTTCACCTAAACCTCTTTAATAGCTTCCTAATGGGTTTCCTCGCTCCATTCTCTCCTCATCCAATTCATTTTTCACACTGCTACCAGAATGATCTCCTTAAAACACACATCTAATCTTTTTGCTCCCTTCCTTAAAAGCCTTCAACTTCCTATTGCCTTCTGGATAATGTTCAAACTCTTTGTCAGGGCATTAAAAAAAAAGAGTCAATCTGGCTCTTACCCAACTCCCTAGCCTCATCTCTTTTCCACACTCCACTATAAACATGGCAGACCTTTTGCAATTTCCAGAATTGATCATGTTTCTCATACCATCATGTCTTTCTACTGCTTATCCACTTGCAATATCCTAGCCCACATATGGAGATTTTCCAGAAGTGAATTATGTTTTCATAGCATTTCTCATCTGACCACATTGTCTAAAGAACTATGAGGTGAGGGCCAGTTGGTAAATGTTACCTGAGCATTCTATGGCACCTACAATTGACGAGGTGGAGATAAATGGAGGCTATGGTCATTTTCTAGAGATTAAGAAATGTACCTCCATCACTGCAAAAATGAAGCCAGAAAAATAAAATATGAAGGACATTTACAATAATGAGAAGATAGAAACGTAAGTTCTATTTGCTACTGAGATAACCCAACAAATATTAAAGATAAAATATAGCCAAATTATTATCATTGGAAAATAGAGAGAGACCAGAACAACATACCAGCAACTTTAGGTTCATAAAATGATGGAGTAAAGAACATCCACGTTCTCACTATCTGCTATTAGTGACTACAAGCAAGTAGAAGCTGGCTAGATGGCACCTCTCTTGTCTTCCTCAGGTCCATGCTGCCTAACTGTAGTTATTCTGCCTTCCTGTAAAAAGCTGTAAGCCAGAACTGCCCATAGCTGCTTACCTAGATCAAAGGGTCCTGCTTAGCAGTCACATTGCTGGCACTTTCATCCTTTCTAACCTTCCAAGGAATTAACACGAATGGAATTCTCATAGTCACTTGTATCATCTGAGGATCTTGTAGTCATTTACCTCTGAGAAGAGCCACTTAAGGTGAAGACCTACATATCCATCTGCCTTGTATGGGTGGGCCTGCCTACCTCTCATCTATGATCTTTAGGAAATATATCCAATTGCTGCTTCTCTGGACCTACAGATGCCAGAATTAGATAGGATTTGAAAGGACCCACCCCAGTGTGGCTCTTCAAGGGGGAAAAATCATGAAACAAATTAACACATCAAAATAGAGTATGGAACAGACTAACCACGGCAAATAGGCCAACATTAAAAAAAAGAGTTAATGTAAAAAATAGGTGAAGACTTCAAAGAATTTTAAGTACCATTCTGTGTTAGTGGAATAATGTATTGATAAAAAAACATATCAGGCTGCTATGCTAAAGAGCAATTTGACAATAAGAAACTATTTTTCAATATAAAAATCATCTTTGCTATAATGAAAAACTCAATAGAGGCAATGAACAGAAAGAATGTATGTTACAAAACAATTAAAGAGTTTAATTATTGAAACAAATAATGCTCCCAGAATGTAGAGCAAGAAGACAAAGAGATAGAAAAGATGAGAAAACTCATAGAGGATAAATCCAGGTGCTCCAATCCAAAAAAATGAGAGGATTGAAGGGAAAGAAAAGACCTGATGGAGGAGAAATGGCAACAAAAGTTGAACTGAAGAAAATCCCTCTGAGTTGAAAAACCAAATATTGGTCAAGATTATTGAAAAAAATCTATACATACATTTAGTGTCACTTTAGAGTCAAAAGATAAAGTCCTAAAACCTTCTATACAGAAAACATGTTACCTAAAAAAAAATCATAATCAAGTTGGCACCATATCTTCATATGAATACCAATGGGCAGTATGTGTGGATTTTTAAGAAAGAAAGTAATTCTGCATGACTGTATCCACTCAAATTTTGTTCTTTCATGGTGGCAAGAATATTTTAGACATGCAAGCACTTAGAAAGTATCACATGCATATTTCCTTTCTGAAAAAAGGAGATACTCATAAAAGTACTCTAGCCAAGCGAAAACTGCATTAGCATAAAGATCTCAAGATGGTGAAAATATAATATACAAGAAAGAACAGCAATCAATGAGACTAGTGGTAATTCAATCTAAATAACAGTTGGTATTATGGTCCTAAAATATGTGGGAGCTATTAAGAAAGAATTCTTGAAATAGGAAGGACATAATGTAAGAAAAATAAGAATGAATTCAAGAGTGTGAATTTTCAAGCTTAACTGCTACTTCTATTGCTTTCTAGCTATTATGATCAAGAGCAAATTATTTAAAACCTCTTGTGCCTTGGTCTCCTCCTTAGTATAATGGGGTTAATAGCATCTGCTTCATAGAGTTGTTGTGAAGAATAAATAAATCAGTACATAAAAGGGCTTAGAAGCATATTTAGCATATAGAAAGTACTTAATAAACATCGTCTATCATCATCATCATCATCATCACCATCGTTATTAGTAAAACTATGTCATTGAGAGGGCAGGAACATAATTGCTACTTTATTCTTACTCCTAGATAAAAACAAAGGTTTAAATGTGTATTTAAATTAAAGAAACCAGTAGGAAACTTGAAATGAGTTAGAAATCTTCACACATGAAATGATATTTTAGGACTAGGACACAGGCCCTGAGGCAAAGAAATAGTCCTTGCTTCCTTCATTAAACAAAATATCTCTTTAACACCTATGTGGCAGATGCTGTGCAAGACTCTGGGGATATAGAAGTGAATAGAACACATCTTCTCTTCCCTCCTGTAATATTAATGTCTATAGCCATGAAAAAAAAAAAAGTCTTTCCTTAGCCCACAAGAAGAGGTTTCCTTCAAGATGTTAAATCAGCTAGGTAAATGCTGTGATATAGGAGGCTTCAATTTCTCTCTTTGCTTTCCCAGAGAGAAAGTCATTTTCATCAGCATTCAGTATGTCCTGAATATAGGATGTTTAGGATATACACAGGATATAGACTGTCAACTATATCACACTTTAAGCCCCAGAATCCTGTGCATCCCCTTAAAAGGAACTCACTCCCTTTAAGTGGGGATGAAGACCACCCACTTACAGTTCATTCTCCTTAGATAAGCAGACACAAAAAACCCTCCCTTTCAGGGGTCCCTGCAAACTACAGGTCGCTTATGCAGGAGAACGGCTGGGCATTTCTTTCAGACATCCCTTCCCCTCCCACCACCTCATCTTCCCCAAATCAATCTTAGGAAGAAGACTCAGGAAGGGTTAGGGAATACCTTTTCTCACAGTCCTTGTGAATATTCCACCACAAATTCAAACTGTGTAGTAATAGCAGTTTCCTGTCTGTGTAACCTCACATTTTCATACATTTGTGTTGCATTCCCTTTTGCTGAGGTAGCACAGTGACCATGTTTCATCAGTTGTCTTGAGTGAATGATGGAAGATTGGGAATTCAGAATTCCACAAATAAATTCTGAAGATGGACCACACAGATAATTCTGATTTCAGGAGCAAGGAAATCTTTATTCAAAAAAGTAGGGACATAGGACAGTAAAAATAAAGGCATGATAAAGCCCAGGTGGGAACATGAACTTTGAAGAGAGCCTGGAGGATCTGTCCTATATTTGTTCAAATCCAACGAGACTAGAATTGAATATTAAATTGGAGGTCTGGGTCCAGAAGATAAAAATCAAGGACAAGGAAAGCAAGAGGAACCCTGGCCAGTTTGGCTTAGTGGATAGAGCTTCGGCCTGCGGACCGAAGGGTCCCTGGTTCAATTCTGGCCAAGGGCACATACCTTGGTTGCAGGCTCCTCCCGAACCTGGGCCCTGGTTGTGGCGTGTGCAGGAGGCAACCAATCCATGTGTTTCTCTCACATGGATATTTCTTTCTGTCTTTGCCTCTCTCTTCAACTCTCTCTAAAAAAATCAATGGAAAAATATCCTCAGGTGAGGATTTAAAAAAAAAAGAAGGAAAGAAAACAAGAGAAGCAGGCACAGAAGTCGGTGACTGCCATTATGAGATTGTTTGTAGTTTAATTGGGATAGGTTTGCAGAGTTTCTGAGATCCATTAAAGTTGCACGTGACCTCCACGAACATGAAGCAATTTCCTTGTAGTATTACGTCAGAATAAGTCTGCGTGGGTTGTAGAAAAAAATGGAAACATAAATTTGCACCAGCTCCAATATGCATCCCTCAGATTTAGTCTGCTCTAGTTTCTTGAAAATTATTACTATTGGCCACAGGATATTCCCTTGAATGGATACATTATAGTCAATTTACCCATTTCCTTATTGTTGAAAATTTATGTCATTTCCATTTTTCATTAATATTATACTATGATTAACATCTTCATACATACACTTGTATTTCTATTAAATATTACACTAGATCCTTAGGATAGAGTTGTAGAATTTTAAAAGATGTAATCTGATTAGATTAGTGGTTTATAAAGATAATTCTGATGGAAGGGGAAAAGAACTTGAAATAGGGAAACAAAATAGGAGATATTAGCAATAACCCAGGTAAAAAAGTAATTACTGAACTAAGGAATTGACAGGGACAGTGAATACAGGTTTCAAATACTTAATATCCAATCGAAGTTGGATACAATACAGGGGCAAAAGTAGGTTTTTACAGTTGTTCATATGGAAAATAATACAATAATCCTATATAATAAAAGGCCAATATGCAAATTGACCAAACGGTGGAACAACCAGTCGCTATGATGCGCACTGACCACCCGGGGGCAGATGCTCAACACAGGAGGAGTGCCACTCAGCCAGAAGCCCTGAGCCGGCCAGGCTCATGGCTGGCGAGCGCAGCAGCGGTGGCAGAAGCCTTTCCCACCTCTGTAGCAGTGCTAAGAATGTCCAGCTGCTGGCATTTGGACATTCTAAGCTCTCAGTCAGACATCCCCCAAGGGCTCCTGGATTGCAAGAGGGTGCAGGCCAGGCTGAGGGACCCCTCTTCCCATTAGTGCACGAATTTCGTGCACCAGGCCTCTAGTTAAATAATACAAAAATAAACTGTTTCACATACTCATAACTGTAAACCTATTTCTGCCCCACCCTGTATTAAAGGGAGAATTGAACATCTGAACAGGTGTAGGTGGAAGAGAGAGGAGGAGTTCAGGTAATTTCCTGGTTTCTAGGAGGTGCACATGTTGAATTAAGGTGCCTCTGAGACATTTTGAGGGACATATCAAGTGACCCAGTGATGCATCCCTCCAGCTCCTGCATTAAACAACCACAGCAGTGCTAAAGATATTACATTTAGTTGAAGTTGAGTGATAAGGTGCATACTTAATAAGTCCCTCCATCCCAAAGGAAGTCCCCAAATAGTTGAGCAATCATATTCTTTTCTCCAGTGCATATGGTTTTTTCATTTTTCTTCAGTTACTTAATTTATAAATTTTCTACTTATCTAGGCAGATGGCAATAAACATACTGTGTTTTCTCTGACAGATTATTTGGTTTCTGACACATAGAGTGTACTATGTTTATACCAATCCATTGCAATATTTAGCTTTCACATCTCAAGGATGCATACATTTGTAAACTTTAAATAAATTATTGATAATTTTTAAAAGTTTTAATTATCAAAATAAGGTACAAATATTTTTATATATGTAAACTTTCATAGGCTGGATATTTGTGAGGAAATACATAATGTAATGCCATTGGGTTTATATTATAAATAGAAAATTTCCTGAGTATCAAATATAATGCACTAGGACAAAAATACAAATTATAATGTATCTACTGAAGGCTCTGACAACCTGTCCTCATGTTTCTGTAAACATGAACAGACATGTGCTGAAATGTGCCTAAGTCATTGGTATCTCCTTTCTAATGGTGAAAATCCAGGTTCTGAAAATAAGCACATCCTAATTCCAGAAATGGTGCGGTGAACAGTGCTGAAGAGGAGATAGGAGTGAGGAGTGTGGCCAGTACCCTGTGAGCCACACGAGAAAAGAAGCTGCTCAAGGCTGTGGAGGGAAGCAGCACTGAGGGAAAACATATTTGGGACTGGCATGGAAGTTCTGTAGTTGACTTTAATAGGAATCCCACATCCCTGGCTGGTGTGGCTCAGTTGGTTGAGTGTTGTCTCATGCACTGAGAAATCCCAGGTTCAATTCCTGCTCAGGGTTCATGCCCGGGTTGTGGCTCAATCCCCAGTAGGGAATGTGCAGGAAGTAGCTGATCAATGTTTCTCTCTCTCTCCCCCCCCCCCTTCTTCTAACTCTAAAATCAATAAAAACATATTGTAAAAAATTAGGAAGTCCCACAAACCATTTTCTTCTTTGGCACAAATTTTATTTTGAAATAATCTCAAACTTACAGAAGAATAGTATATATAGTACATAAAAAAAACACCAAAAACCTTTGAGTGTGAATTGCTGACCTGATGTCCCATTACTCCCTGAATACTTTAGTGTGTGTTTCCAACAAGCATGGATATTATCTTAATAATGAAAATATGAACATCAAAATCAGGAAATTAATGTGGGATGTTAATATCACCTAAGCCTCAGACCCCACTTAAGTTTTTCCAGTCATCACAATAATGTCCTTTATAGCCAAAGGATCCAGTTTAGAATTACATGTTGCATTTAAGTATTAGGAAGTATGTGTTGTGTTTGTGACTTCTGAAGGTCACAGGCCAGTTATTTTGCATCACGTCTCCCCATTTTGGGGTGTCTGATGTCTCCTTGTGACTAGAATCAGATTGCGCGAATTGGCAGATACATTAGAGAACATGCTGTGTTCTTGTCATGCATCTATCAGGTGACAGAAGATTGCAATTTCCCCATCACTGATGATGCCCGCTTTCATCATTTGTTTAAGGTGGTTTACGCACTTCTTTACTGTAAGTTACATTTTTTCCTTTGAAATTAGTATGTTTTCTGAAGACATTCTTTGAAACTATGTAAATATCTCATTGTTCATCAAACTTTCTTGTCAATTTAGTTATATCAGAATGGCCTATTTCCTTTTTTATTCAATGAGTTAGACAGTTGACCCTTAAACAGCCCTGGGGTTAACAGTGCCTTCCACCCACACAGTCAAAAATCCGTGTGTAATGTAAGTCTGCCCTCCAAACACATAAATTCCCAACCTCCAGTTGACCCTTAAACAACTCGGTTTTGAACTGAGCAGATTCAACAGAAAAACATCCACATGTAAGTGGACCAGTGCAGTTCAAACCCATGTTGTTCAAGGGTCAACTGCAATCCTGATTTATTTTGACACTAAAATGTGATGACTTTAAAGATGGCTCTGATGTACTTTTGACACGTCTCATCATTCTTTCAGCACCTCCTTGCTTTCTGGTATAAAAAGATGTTCTGGGCTCATTTTGCAGTTTCCCTGCCCCAGCCTTGGTATCAGCCATTTCTCCAAGGAGCATTGGTTTCTTTTATTTTCCAATAAAATGCTATTTAGAAGCCAAAATCTGGGCATACATGTGCCTTGGAGGTGAAGCCTCTAGGCCCTCCCAGTCCACAGAACATTCACACCATTATTTACATCTACCTGTATTTCTATATCTATCCGTATTTATAGAAGTCCAGGAGTTCACACCAGTATCTCTAATTCCAATCTGATGCCATAGGTTCATCCATATTTGTATCTCTCCTCTGTGACAGTGACAAATATTGTGGGAATTACCCTTATTATATTTGTTTGAAAAAATAAATCTCTGTGGCATGAAACCAATCTTCCATCACTGCCTACCTTCTTCCCTGCATGGATGCTCACCTCTGCTTAACTCCAATTCCAGGATCTTTTGCCAGGAAGCCCCTCAGTGCAGATGATGCCCTCGCTACCCCTCTTGGTCTCTGACTTCCCTGGCAGCCTGCCCCTCCATGTCAACACATGCATATCAATGCCTTCTCCAGGTATATCACCCTCTCAGCACCTTGATGTGTCCACCAAACCAGAAACTCTCTGAACCCTTTCCAATGGAAGTTTCATTAGAGAGACATGGCTGCTTACACCATTAGCCATTAGTGATTAACTCAATATCCAGTCCTCCTCTCCCTGAAGATCAGGAGGTGGAGCTAAAAAACAAAACCCTCTAATCCTGGTTTGGTTTTTGAAGTCACCAGCCCTCACCCTGAAATTATCTACACTGACCCCAACACCCCCCCTTGTCGGGAGTCATCTCATTAATATAGAAAAGACACTGTTCACTCAAGAGATTGCAAAGGTTTTAGGAGTTCTGTGCAAGGAACCCAAGACAAAGACTAAATACATACTTTCATTAAACCACAGTGGAGAAAGCTTTACTGCCTCTTAATTACTTCATCCCAGTGGGGACACCCATGACCTGAGCTCACATTCCCCTGGTGAGAACTTGTCATGTGATTACACCTAACAGTAATGGCAGCTGAACAGTATAGTCAGTGTGTGCTCAGGTAGGAGTCTCTGCCACAGTGCCAGACACAACCTTTCTGAATTAAGGTTGTTGCCTTAGTGTACTTACTGGTGGCTCCAATCCTTGCTTGCTCTCCCCTGGCAGTAACTGAAATGTTACACAGAATTATAAACTGACACCATGATTCTTTAGTTCAATTTATAATAGCACCATTAAATCAGTGTCCAGGTTATCAGAGAGGAGGACCAAGGAGAAGTAATGCGTGCTGTCTTTGAGTTAATACCAGTTCCCATACAACTGACCTGTAGGCCTGCTGCTGTATAACAGTTTTACAAAATTTGTACTACAGCTATGTAAAGGATGCCTCTGAGCATTGTGGAGGGCAGTATCGTCCAGGTATAGATGATGGCCCTGTTCCCCCATTCTCGGTAAGTAATTAGCATAAAGGAGATGACAGGAGACACATGCATAGAAACTACAAAAAAGAAAAACGAAATCAAAACTTTACCTTCTCAGAGAAATTAAAAGGGATATTCTATGAATCAAAACATCTCTACAAAGAGATGAAAAAATCAGATACTAAAAAGCAAAAGCCAATGTGGAGGAGGGCAGTCATGCCACAGGAGGTTGATCCTACATCAGATTATAAATGAATTTTAAGATCTAAAGGTTAGAACTCAATTTGTTAACACTGCTTTTCCCTGGGGCCATGTGTTGTGGGGAGTCCATGAGAGAAGCACTTTCGCTTTTTACTTTTTACATTTTTGTAGCATTTGATTTGTTTAACATGAAATGTGAATTATTTTTTATTACTTTTCTTCTGGGGGGAGGGTGGGCTTCCTTTCAAGCATCTCTCTCTATTTATCAACAGACACACAAATCCATTATTACAATTTTACATAGCCTGTATTCTGAAACCTTCATTTTTCATTCAATAAGATCTTTCCAGTCAATCAATAGAGTCCACTTGCAAGAGCTGCATGAAATTCCTATCTAATTTACTTTACGAGTCCATTACTGATGGACATTAAGATGGTTTCACATTTTCATTGCAAAGAGATCAGTAATGCACATTCATCTCCTTAGGGTAAATTCCCAGAAGTGTGCTGCAGAATGAAATTTTTTACATTTCAACATATACTCTGCACCCCTTTCCTAAGGTGATGTGACTGTTTTCCACTCTCACCAATACTTGCTGTCCCTCACAACTGCAAATTTGAGGTTGGCAATAATTTTAACCTTTGCTGGTTTGATGGAGGGGAAAATACTATTTACAAGTATTTTAAGAAAAAGTTAGAGAGTTCTTCCCCAAGCCACAATTATAATCCTTGACTATTTGAGGGGCAGGTGGGCATGGCAGTCAGAGACCAAGTGGGATGGGGGGGGGCGGATTATCCATTTCTCCAAGGAGCATTGGTTTCTTCTATATAATAAAACCCTAATATGCAAATCAACCAAACAGCGGAATGACCAGCAGAACAACTGGTCGCTATGATGTGCACTGACCACCAGGGGCAGACGCTCAATGCAGGAGCTGCCTCCAGCCTGCAGGCCCCAGGCCAGCCAAGGCAGGAGCCCCCCCAATTGCCCCACCGGTCGCCCCACAGATAGGCCCTGATTGCTGGCCCTGATTGCCTACCTGTGCATGATTTTTGTGCACTGGGCCTCTAGTTTTCCAATAAAATGCTAAAGCGTCCTCATAAGAGGACACTTTTCCAGTGATTTTTAGAGAGAGTGGAAGGGAGAGGGAGAGACAGAGAAAGAGAAACATGGATGTGAGAGAGAGACATTGATTGGTTGCCTCCCTCATAAGGCCCCGACCAGGGATAAAGCCTGCAACTGAGGTATGTGCCCTTAACTGGAATTGAACCTGAGACCCTTCAATCTGAGGGGGAACCCTCTTCTTTGTGTTCTTTGGTAATTTGCCTTAAAGTATTTTGCTAATTTTTCATTAAAACATTAAATATTTTTCCTATTAATTTGCAAGAGCTCTCTATTTACCTGGGATATTCTGTCTAATATTTTAAAAAAGAATTTTCCAATTTGCCTTCTATCTTTCAACTTTTTATGGTGTTTATTTTTATACAGAAGTTTTATTTTTAAATAGTCATTTATCAATCTTTCCCATTATGTTTTCTGATGCTGAGAAAAAGTTAGAGAGTTCTTCCCCAAGCCACAATTATAATCACCAATGATGTATTATTTCGTGATTTCAGCAAGAATTTAGTGAGGTAGGAATCCAGGTCTTTTTTCAAATGGCTAGCTAATTGTCTTAACTTCACTTACTAATCTAATTTAAAAGCTACCTTCATAGACATAAATTCCCCATACACTTGGTTCTCAGTTTGGAGCTGGATTCTTCCCATAGTTCTTTTGTACCAGTACCGTATGCATTTTCTTTGCTTTACCTTTATAATGCATTTTAATATCTGCTCGAGCAAGCTGCTTTCATTAGTCTTTCTCAAAAATTTTGAGTACTTTTATGTATATATTTTTGTACTTGTAAAGTTGAAAAGAAATTTTGTTGGGCTTTTATTGGAACTGCGCTGAATATGTGCACAGATATAGACTATGACCTCTTTCTATATACACACAGTCTTTCTATCCTAAAACAATATGGGCCCCCCTCCTTTATGGTCTTTGGTAAAATCTTATAATTTTGTAAATTTCATTATTTGTGTTATAAACAACTGGTGATTTTTCAGTTGTTATAGTAAATTATATCTTTTCCTATTCTAGCACATGTGCACAAGGAGATATATGCCAGGACTGTAAAAAGAAAAAATAGTATGTGATCTAAATGTCTACCAATAGGGGGAAAGGATTAAATGAACAACCATCGAATTGTAACATTTTCAAATAATGGACTATGATACAGTGGTTTAAATGAGTGATCTAGATCTGCATGCATTAATATGGATCAATTTTGAGATCACAGTAATTAATTTTTAAAAGGTTGCCAAATAGGTATGGAATGATCTCACTAATATAAAATGTTAAGTTATCTAAAACAATATACGTTTTATGGATATGAACATTTTGGAAAAAGGAAGAATTCTATACTCAGGAAGAATCCTAATACTCTCTCTCTTTGAAAATGTGGCTTAACCAAAATCAGAGTTTACTCTTCTGCTGCGATGGATAATCCCAGGCTGCTTCAAGCACATCAAGCCCCTGCTCCTTCTGTTTACTCAGACATCCTTAGCCATGGGCACATGACAATTGCTCCACCGCTGGATACCTCATCTTTATTCCCAACTGGACAAAGGGCAAGGGCAAAAGACATAGAAGGTGTGTCCCAACTGAGCATACCGCCCTTTAGGAGTTTTCCCAGAAGCTACACTCAACAAAGTCTGCTTATATCTCACTGACTAGAACTGAGTGACAGCAGTCCTCCCTATCAGCAGGGAATACGTTCCAAGACCCCCAGGGGACACCTGAAACTGGGGATAGTATGGAATCCTATATACATTGGATGGGGCAAGTAGGTTTACAGTTGTGAGTACTTGAAACACAGTTTATTCTTGTATTGTTATTTATTATTGTATTATTCTATTATTTTCTATACAAGCAACTGTAAACCTACTTTTGCCCCAATCTGTACTGTTCCCCCTCCCCCATACATACATACATACCTTTCGCTTAAAGGAAGCACTTCACGCCTTCTCTTTGGCTTATCTGAATTGCTAACATCACTACTTTTGTGTGTTGGAGCCATTCTTAAATAACTAAGAGCAACTTGAAATCAAGCACCACAATACTGCAACGTGGATCTGATAACCCAGATGGCTAGCAAGTGACTACCTGGTGGGGAGCGAGTATGTTGGACAAAGGGAAGAGTCATGTCCCCTGCAGGATGGAACAGAACGGCTTGAGATTCACCATGCTACTCAGAACGGTGAGCAATTGAAAGCTTATTATTTCCATTTAATACTTTTGGACTTTGGTTGACTGTAGTTAACTGAAACCACAGAAAGTAAAACTGGGCGAGGATAAGGGGGTACTACTATACATAGTTAACCCTATATGGAAGCGGTTCTCAACCTGTGGGTCGCGACCCCTTTCACAGGGGTCGCCTAAGACCATCCTGCATATCAGATATTTACATTACGATTCATAACAGTAGCAACATTACAGTTTGAAGTAGCAACGAAAATAATTTTATGGTTGGGTCACAACATGAGGAACTGTATTTAAAGGGCCAGAAGGTTGAGAACCACTGCTATGGGGTCTTGTCTGGATTTTTTTGGAAAGCACCTTGTAGATTTTCAACAAAGCAGGTGAGGTTTAGCAGTATTCATAGGACCATGCTTTTTTCAGACTCTTTTAGTAGCAGGTTGTATGCATTAGCATTAGCCCTCAGGATGTAACTATAGGCCCAGTCAGTGCTTGCTGGAGGGCACAGTTGCCTTGAGTCAGATGATGGGGAAAATCTGGTAATTATGTGCATTTGGGGCAACCCCTATTTTTCGCTTGGAAGTTTGAAGATTTAGACACTGCAATGATTCTTTTTTTGGTGATTCTAACCCAGTTTTCTTTTCGTTTTTAATCCTCACCCGAGGACATGGTTTTATTTATTTTTAGAGAGGAAGAGAGACAGAGAAAAAGAGAAACATGGATTGGTTGTCTCCCGTACATGCTCTGACATGGGATCCATGTCCTGACCAGGAATCGATGCCCTGACGGGGAATCAAACTCGCAACCTTTTGGTGTACCAGACGATGTTCCAACCAACTGAGACACCAAACCAATTTTCTTTTTAAGAAGAATTAGTGTCCTAACATGTCAATATTTTTTATGTGGTCAATTATATTAACTGATTCTCACTCATTCATCTCTATCTTTTACTCTGATGCCTAGTAATAAAATAAGTGTATTTTTCTGGCATCTCATATACAACTAAAAGGCCAGAAATAAGTCACTATTTTTGCATGGACCAAATTATCCGAACATACATTTAACTAGAATTTTTAACTGTGTGTACAAGTAATTTGGCATTGGGAACAGTTTGAAGAAAATATTTTTCTATGTTTTATTACTGATATATCAGAAACAGAATAAAAAACAACTTTACTGTATCCCTATGATGGCTTTGACAATACAGATTTTCTGGACATATACATGCTCTGCATAGTACCCTTGTCAACTGCCAATGTGACAATATTTTCTCCCAGACGATGTCTTTGAACTTTGTGTAAAAGAGTAGTGGACCCCAGGTTTGAGGGAAATGGTTCAGTATTTCCTTTAGCGTGATTACCAACATTTGTTATTTATTTATTCATTATAGTTCATAATTTAGACATTACAGTTCCGCTTTCTTTTGATCAAATTACATTTTGAGGAGATTCTCCTAGAATTACAGCTGACTTTTGTATGATCAATTATTCTGGAAAAAACATACAAAATCATTCCAAAATTAAGACACAGAGATCAATTTAAGTTATATTTAAGTTGCTGCTGTGCTGTGTTGAGCTTCATAATTGTAAAATTAGTTTATTTTCTTATACTGATCACATCGACTTATTGATGAAAACATGTAGGCATTTAATCATGAAAACACTTGTTCCTTCAGGCCATTTCACATGTCAGTGGAAACTCTGTGTGCCATTTCATTTGGATTTACCAGATGACAAGATCTGTCATATCCACTAAAATGAGATTTGATAATTAGGGAAGTAAAAAAAACCCCTAAAACCCTCTCACATAGTTGTACTCATTACTTGTGATTCTACTTCAGTTTTGTGCCCTATAAATATAATCCTATATAATAAAAGGTTAATATGCAAATTGTCCTTTCAGGAGTTTGACCAACTGGGAGTTCAACCAACCGGGATTTCGACCGCTCACTATGACGTGTGCTAACCACCAGGGTGCGGCGTGGAATGAAGGAAGACCCCGGCCAGCAGCTAGGGTAAGGAAGGCCCCAGCTGGCAGCCAGAAGGCCCCAATTGGCCCTGATCGCTGGCCGGCCAAGGGACCCTACCTGTGCACGAATTTTGTCCACCAGGCCTCTAGTAGATCATTATTGAATGCACTTCTAATTTAAAAAATGTGACTGCCAGAGGCCTAGGGGCTGTGAGAAGGAGTCAAAAGTGCCAATCTGGGCAGGGATTAGAACAAGGAAACAGCTGTCAGACGCTTCCAAGAGAAGGGGGAGAGGTGGCCTCTGGAAAGTCCCAGGAGAGGAGGAGTCAGCTTCAGGTAGCTGCCACACTTAGAAGTACTAACATCCACTCTAACTTTAACAGTCAAATTAAGACGTTGGGCCTTTTTCCACCCCACCTTTCTCTTCACTCTGCTCTGGAGAGGCCATAAACATCATCTGAGAATCAAGAAAGGAGGAGGAGGAGATAGTAAAAAAGAGAACTCAATCACGTGCCCTCCACCAATGCAGGCTTTCTAGGCTGAAACAAAACTCAAATTGGGAAAGAAAAGAAATTACATTTATGGAAGCAACCTAGGCGTCCATTGATAGTGGATAGGTGAATGGATAAAGAAGTTGTGGTATATATACACAATGGAATACTACACCACAATAAAAAAGAATGAAATCCTGCCATTTGCAACAACATGGAGGGATCTAGAGGGCATTATACTGAGTGGAATAAGTTTGGCAGAGGAAGACAAATACTGTATCGTTTCACTTACATGTGGAATCTAAAAACAAAACCAAAGAAACAAAAACAAACTCATAGAAACAGAAACCAAAAGAATGGTTACCAGAAGGAAGTTTAGGGGAGGGGGGCGGTGGAAAGAGGGAGAGGAATTTAGTCAATAATATTGTGATAAGTTTACACGGTGATAGATGATTACTAGAATTAGTGGGGTGATCACATTGTAATGTATAAAATGTCAAATCACTCTATTGTGCACCCGAAACTATATAACCAATATAACATTGTATACCAACTATGTTTAAATTAAAAACTACATTTAATCAAGTTTAGAGTTTTATAGTATTGAGGACTAAAAATTTAAATGCCAAGAATAAGAAGAAAATTATTTTATAGAGACTAAAAACTAGGAGAACTCACTGAAATTTCACCCAGAAACATGAAGATCAAGTTGAAATCCAGGTTTGAGAGTGTAGTTGTATAAGGTTGTTTCTATTTGCATTCTTCTAAGTCCAGCTCATTCATTAAAACTTAAGTTTGTCTATGGGATTTAATGTTCTAGAAATGTTTAAATTTTAATACAGTAAAATATGTCAAAAATATTTATTTTATATGTATTTGTGCCATGTATTAAGAAATCCTTTCTTATCCACTGTCATAAATATTTTATTCAATATTTTCTTCTCAAAATTTCAAAGTTTTGTTTTAAACATTCACATTTTGATATACCAGGAGCTCACTTATTTTATGTATGTGTGAGATAATGAACTCAGTTTTTTATATGGGTAACCAATGATCCCACCTTCATATATTCAGTCACCCATCATTTTCCCCACTGATTAGTAATGTCACTTTTGCAATAAATGAAGTTTCCATACTTTCTTGGGTCTATTTGTGGGCTTTTGATTCAATCCTTTGGCCCATATAACAGTGACTTCATATCTTAGGTTTATAATTGTAAATATAATAGAAAATCTTAGACTAAAGATTGTTATATCATGATCAAAGAACAATGGACAATAGTTATCTGAAATGTAAAGAATAAATCATTTCTGGAAAAGATATCAAGGGTAAAAAGTTAGTGTTAATATGGCAGATGGTGAATGAAAACGTCTCATGATATAACAAGGAAATCTTTACTATTAAAAATTAATCAACTTCATGTGTTCTAACCAACCACCAGGTAGCCCATATTCTGTTATCCACATTCTATACTCTCAGTCGTTTTCATATGTACCTCTTTTCTTTGGGGTCTGAAAAATTATTGAAAATGTTGGAAGGTATGAAAGAAATATCACTAAATTTCACCTTAAAGGCAATTCCTAAAATAGATATAAGAATGAAGATTAAAAAGTAATTTTAAACCCCTAGTTTAAATATTTTATACTCAGGTTTTCTAGTATCTATCAGTTTTATAATAATTATACCACATATGCACTTTGACAGCTTTTTGAAAATTTAGAGCATTTAGGAGATTCATATATTCAAAGGGATTCTAATTAAAGGTTTAGATTGTTGATTAAGTTTGCAATCAATGTTTAAATATTTGAGGAAATTTAATCTGTGTAGTGCCTAAGTTTAACTTATCAGTTTATGTACATGCTGTGTAAATAAATATTAAGTGGATGTTATTAATATTTAAGTGAATTCTAGGTTCATATGATTAATAAACTGGAAAATAAAACTACTTATAAATAATAGCGTTTATTCTTCTTCCCACATAGAAATTATCTGGACACACACAAAAAAAATAATCTCACAATGTTGTCATTTTTTCCCCTGGTCTTTTTCTGCAAAATGGCTTTTCTATTTTTGGATCATAATACCTCCCTCAGAATTTCAGAATTAGCTTAGTAAATTCTGTAAAAGTGCTCTGTAGTTATTTTAGTTGAAATTGCACTGAATCAATAGATTAATTTTGAATCAATTTTCCTCATTATGAGAACACATGGCATTTCTCTGTTCCTGTTCTAAAAGAAAATGCTTCTAACATATTCCCAATTAGGATGATGTCTTCTTGTAGTCAGTGATGCTGCTAAAAATCCCAATGTCATTATCATTCTCACTCATTTGCATATGAGTGAGATACTAGACCCTTATCAGAGATATGATTTGTAAGTATTTTCTCCTATCCCATGATTTATCTTTCTACTTTCTTATAGTAACCTTTGAAACACAGAAGTCTTTTATTTTGATGAATTCTAATTTATCTATTTTGTCTTTGGTCTCTAGTCCTTTAGGTATCATATCTAAGAAAAAAATCACCTAATCAAAGGGCATAAAGATTTAGTGCTGTTTCCTTCTAAGAGTTTTCTAGATTTAACTCTTACCTGTAGGTCTTTGATATTGAGTTAATGTTTTGTATATGGTATAATGTAGGGGTCCAAATTCATTCTTTTGTATGTAACAATCCATTTGTCCAAGCCCCATTAAATTTCACTTATATGTGGAATCTAATCAACAGAATAAGCTGATGAACAAATAGGCCCAGAGACATGGAAGCATGCAACAGATTGATAGATCTCAGAGGGAAGGGGGGAGGGGGAGAGATTAACCAAAGAATTTATATGCATAGCCCATGGACATAGACAATAGTGCAATGAACACCTGGGGTGGGGAGGGAGAGGATGTAGAGGGTTAAAGGAGGGGAAGATAGGGGATTATCTCTAATACCCGCAACAATAAAAATAAATTTAAAAAATACATATGGGAAAAAACTTTTTGCCTATAGAATGGTCTTGCTGCCTTTGTTGAAAATCAGTTGATAAATATACACAATGGAACACTACTCGGCCATAAAAAAGAATAAAATCTTATGTTTTGGAACAGCATGCATGGACCGAGAGGGTACTACGTTAAGTGAAATAAGCCAGAGACAGACAAATACCAAATGATTTTACTTATATAATAGACAAATAAAATAGAACAGACTCATAGATACAGAGAAGAGACTGACAGTTGACAGAGGAGAGGGTTTTGGGGGGGCTGGGTAAAGGTGAAGGGATTAAAAAGTACAGATTGGTAGTTACAGAACAGTCACAGAGATGTAAATTATAGCATAGGGAATATAGTTAATAGAATTGTAGTAACTATGTATGGGGCCAGGTGGGTACTAGAAATACTGGGGGACCCACTCTGTAAAGTGCATGAATGCTAACCACTATGCTGTACATCTGAAACTAATACAGAAGAATGTTAAATGTAAATTGTAATTTTAAAAAAAGTAAAAATAAATAGAAAATCAATTGACTATAGATGATTGGCTTTATTTCTGGACTTTCAATTCTATTCCATTGATCTATGTTTTTCCTAGGTCAGTACCAGTCTTATGATATGTTGTTTTCAGTGTAGAAGTTTTATACTTATTTTGTTACTAATGACCCAGGGCACTGATTGGTGCACATTGAAAGGAAATTAATTAGAAGGTAGCCAGCAGTGCAGAAGTGGGCCAACCTCTGGCAGTCCCTCCCCCGTCAGCCACACCTGGGTTAGCGCTGTGGCTCAAAGGGCATCTGTGGAGTGAGGGGGGGTCCCTCCGGCAGGTGGGGTCCCTTGGCCTGGCCTGCAGAGATCAGGCCAAAACCAGCTCTCCGACATCCCCCAAGGGGTCCCAGAGTGCAAGAGGGCACTCTGCAAAGTTGCTGTCATACAGGATGTGGAACACAAACACAAGTGTGTAGTAACCAGATTCGGGCAACAGTGCCCCAGCAACAACGTAACCCATGGCCGAAGGTGGAATCATGTGGCCCATGAGGAATCAGGCTCCCTCCTCTCTGGTTTCAGGGTGTGTCACCCGAGAACTGCCACTGCCAAGTCACTGGAGTTTGGCAGCTCCTGCACTGAGTGTCTGCCCCCTGGTGGTCAGTGCATGTCATAGCTACCAGTCGGACAAACACTTAGCATATTAGCCATATATATATCTACACTAATAAAAGAGAAACATGGTAATTGGTGTACGACCGCTACCCTTTTCATTGGCTAGTCAGTGAGC
>NW_006296007.1:459447-495005 GCF_000327345.1 Myotis davidii
GGGCAGCGCCCCAACTCCCCAATCAGCCCTGCTCTGAGCCCGAACAGGGGCTGCACCTAGGGATTGGGCCTGCCCTCTGCCACCCGGGAGCAGGCCTAAGCCAGCAGGTCATTATCTCTCGAGGGGTCCCAGACTGTGAGAAGGCACAGGCCGGGCTGAGGGATCCCCCCTCCACCCCGAGTGCACAAATTTTGTGCACCGGGCCTCTAGTGTATATATATTTCTAAGTATTATAACTTTTTGATGCTATTGAGAATAGAATTGTTTTCTTAATTTCATTGTCAGATTTTTCACTACTGGTGTATTGAAATACAATTGATTTTTATGTATTGTATCGTGCAACTTTACTGAACTCACTTATTAACCTCTATTGTTTTGTGGGAAAGGGGGATTCTTAAAATTTTCAATATACAAGCCCATGCCATCTGTAAGGATAGTTTTACATCTTCATTTCCAAACTGCATGTCTTTTAGTTCTTTTCTTTCCTGATTTCCCTGGCTAAAACCTCCAGGAAAATGTCAAAAGCAGATGTGCTTTTCTTGTCTCCTCATCTCCTAGTCACACAAGTATACTTTAAATCTCTTTGTCTCTATGGGCAATGTTATGAATGAGTTTCAAATATATTTCTTCAAAATATCAAATTCCCTTCTCAATAGTTTATATTATAAGAGTTTTATATTATGGAGTTGATATTCTTGTCTTAGCGTCTTCCTTTAATGACTATATTCTTCATTTCCCCGGTATATTAATTGTTCTTTTAAAATCTGTTTTTCTCCGTGCCTATTTGTTACATAACTGATTTTATTTTTATAATGGGAGGTTTGCCTTCATTCACTTCTTTAAATACATTCAATACACTGATCTTATAACCATCTATTCTAGAAATGTAATAACATTTGTAATGAATTCATTTTTTTCACTTGATTTTGTAGGCTTTCTTAACATTAAGTCTTTTCATATGTTACAATTTTGGCTAGCAAGCTCAATGTTGAATGTTAAGGTGTTGTTTTTTTCCTTGTTCTTTTTTTTCTTTAATTTTCCCACTTTTCTTCTGTGTTATTGAGTTGTTTTGCAGCCCCCCAATTCTCTGGTTTAGTATATGTCCTTTTAAGTATAATTTAGTTTACTGCTCCACTGCGATACTGGGGATGCGGCAGATTTGGTGATAGAATTCTGGGTAGCTTAGCTATGTTCCCAGTTCCCTGGCTTTCTATGCCTGTAAACCTAGGAGTATATCCTCAGGCAATACTCAGCACACTCAAAATTATTTATTTCCAATTTTTTCCCTCTAACCTTGTCTTTCTAAGGAATACTTGAAAAAAAATTTTAAGTCTTGATTAATGGTTTATCATTCAATACTATTCTTTTATCTTCTGCCAGATATTTCTACTGAGAAGTCAGCTATTAAGATAATTGTTATTGCTTTGTATACAATCTATCTTTTCCCCCTAATAGCATTAAAGATTTTCTTTCATTCTTGCTGCTATGCAGATTCACTATGAATCCTTTTAGGTTCTAGGAGTGCACTTTTAGTCTAAGGACTCATATATTTACTTGATTCCGAAAATTTCAATTTTTTATCTCCTCAGATACTTATCTTTCCTCTTTTGGACTCCAAACAAATAAATATCCCTCCTGCCTCTTCACTGCCATTTCACAATGTACATATCATAGTTATACCTTTTCATTGTGTCCATTGTCCCAAACCAGTCATGTTGACCCCAGGTAGCCACAAGAGTGTGGGGAATGTGGGGAGCAGGTAAAATTTGGGGAGAGCACCCATGCCCCTGCCATGGCTCCAATGGATGACAGTACTTCACCATTCTGCCCCCATTTTCAACATTATCATGTCAACCTTGTCTTTTTAGGCTCCCTGCCCCAAGCGCTGTGTGGGCGATGCCCATTCTGCCCTGGGTGTAAGCCCAGTGGGTCCTTCATAGAGCAGAGACCTGAGTGGATTAATTGGCTGCACTGGCTCCATTTTGCTACGCACACTTTCCCTGGCCTCCCTCCTCCTTGTTGTTTGAAATCGTCAGTACTCTAATGCCTATCAGTGTCCAGAAATGGTTTTAGTACTTATCCCAACAACCCCAGAGTCCCACTTTGACCAATGGGGCTCTAGCTGATTCAAAACACAGTTTTCCAAGAAGGGTACATTAAGCCCTTGCAGCCGTGTCTACAGCCTCCAAACCATAAGGTGGCCTCCGTGAAAAGAGCACTGGGTTTAAATTCAGAAGTTTTCATCCTGGCTTTGAACGTAACAATCACCATAATAAGTGATTATTATAATAATGTCTGTCATTTATTACTTGCCTGAAATGTGCTTATTTCTCTTCCTAAGCACATTACACACATTCCTCACAAAGATTTTACAAAGCAGTGTTATTTTTCCTATTTAACAGGTAGGGCTTAGGGAACTATAAAACAGATTCTATGGTGAAAAAAAAAAATCTTCCTCTCCTCTTCCAGGGAAGTAGTTCTCAAAGTTGTGTAGGGATCTGGGTCAAAACTATTTTCATAATGATACTAAGATTTTTATTGTTGTTTTTCCTCTAATTCTCTCAAGAGTGTAGCGTACAGCAGATCGAATTCAGAAGCTGAGTAAGAATCCAGCTGTCTTTTTTCAGCCAAACCTTAGAAAGAATTACAAAAAGGTAAAACCATGTTACTCTTCTATTTTTTAAAATTTTGTAAAATGTGGTTATTTGTATATATCAACATATTGTTTATGTTAACATGTAACTGGTTTATTATTATAATTGAAAATAAAATAATACCTTTGAAGGTCTCAGTTTTTACTTCTGATGTGGTAAATGTCTACGGATATAACTCGCAAAAACAAAGCTCCTTGTGGTCCTGCATAATTTTTAACAATACAGAGGAGACATGAGACAAAAATCAAATCGAAAACCACTACCCTAGAGTAATCCTACTCTTGAGCAATAAACGTATTTCTGATTGCTTAGGTATCTCCCTGTTTTCACTAGGTGTATAAAAGTAAAAGCGTATTTACACACATAGACATGCACGTACCTTTTCCCTCACAAACGGAAATATACAGCTGACTTTAAGTGGTTATTTTACATTTCTTGTTATATATGTTTGGTGTGTTTCATATGAATTCTTCAAGAAGCTCAGACTCTGTATGACAGACAGATATGTAAGAATCAGAGAGGAGAAGTGGGGCAGAGCAGGGAGAGACGCAGGCACATACAAGGACACATCTTTGGCTTGTTTTGTTTTATGACGAATTCTTAACAGAATATTACACGTTCTATTATCTGTATAATTTTCATGTGGTATTCTATGACTTGACTTTATTAATGTTCACTCACTTATTCTCTTTTAATTTTTTAATCTGTTCTAGACTATTTGCTAGGCTCTCCTGTTTTCCTCTTCCAGCTCTAGATCCTAGAACACCAGCCAGAGTTAGCAGATGTTTATTCTCCCATCTATTAATGTACCTTGCCATATTTGCTCAAAACTTTTATTTATATTTATGAAGGTTTTATTATTTTCATTAAGCCACACATTGTTTTGTGTGTGTGTGTGTGTGTGTGTGTGTGTGTGTGTGTGTGTTTTATTGAGGGAGAACCTTTCCTGTTTAGACTCTCCATTTATTCTTAACAAACTGGAATATTACAGAATTTTTTTGTATTGCAACTGACATATCTTCTGTATTAAAAAATTAAGGCTTTTAGTTTTTACCAAATCTTGGAAATTTTCTAACTATACAGTTATTTATCTCACAAATAATAAACTATTGTTTCAATCTTAACAGTATTTATTGCCCTCATCAATGGAGTAAGAGAACATAGTATCACTAGCCAGACATCATATCCACAAGAGCGAGCTTTGGTGCCATTGATGATGACAAAGCACCTTCTTTGGTGAGGTGGGCCACAGGAAGCACATGCAATCCACAGACCTGAGAGACTTGTTGATGCACACGTGTGAAATGCTCACTGCAGACTTTGAAAAAAAGGAGAATTTACAGAGCGGAAAATATGTAATGGTAAGTGAGGACCAGGGCCGGAAATATCTAGTTTATTACCAGATCCTGTTTATGATTGTTGATATGCTCCCGGACTTGTGTGACCAGAGTGATATGAAGTAGACAACATCAACTGTGAAAATACACAAGAGCTGAAGGATTTCGATGAAAATGAAAAATGAATTCTAAAAATTCCTAGAAATAGCAAAGAAGGCAAAGAGAGTTAGTAACTCAAAAGATAAATCTCAAATCTCGATCCTAGAAAAATATGGGCAGACTCAGGAACAACTAATAGGCCTACATGCATTTAGGAAACAATGATAAAAATTAGTGTATTTAGATCCTTAGTGCTTTTTCTTTTCTTTTTTGTTAATCCTCACCTGAGGATATTTTTCCATTGTTTTTTTAGAGAGAGTGGAAGGGAGAGAGAGAGAGAGACAGAAATATCGATGTGAGAAAGACACATCAATTGGTTGCCTCCTGCATGCACCCCGACTAGGGCTGGGGAACCTGCAACCAAGGTACATGCCCTTGACCAGAATCGAACTAGGGCTAAATCCTTAGTTCTTAATGGCGTTCCTAATTGAAAATTGTAGCTCACAAGAATACAGAGATATAAATGGTGTAAATGTTTCAAAGGGAGCAAGTTTCTTTGGCTATACTTACTAAATAATGAATCTAATTTTTAAACCATCTCCCCTATCCAACAGAGGCTCTCATGTAAATTCAGGAGGAAATACCCTTAGGTGGTCTTGGAAACGAATGAGAAAGTGCTACATTTATATATTTTAAACTGCTAAGTTTAAAACCAACTGAAACCCTTGAGAATATTTTTAAATGTTAGAAAATTGTTTCTACATTTTTTTAGATATTCAAACAGGAGAGTTTTATGAGTGACACATAACATTTTCAGCAGCAAAATCACATAATGAAAATGTTTCCAAAAAATCCCTTTCAAAATGTTCACTCCATACTTGAATTTATTTCATTAATAAAACATCACAGTTTCCTTGAAAAATAAATCAAATTAGTTTATTTTTTCAAACACGCTGCTAGGCAGTACACCAATGGCACACAGTGAGAAAAGGTCAGCAAATGTGAAATGCTTACTTTTTTAAAAGAGAAAAATGTGTGGTTCAGCTTTGACAAGTAAATTTGACATTATTTCCGTATTTTTTGCTAAGAAATTTTATATGTTGCTCAAAAGATTTTCAGAATCATTTCTCATTTCATAAATAAGTATTATAAAGATTCCTCTACTAGTATGTAAGGAAAATAATGTATTTCACTAGGTTTATAAACTATAAATGCTACAAAAACCTAAAGCAAAAAAAAAGTGAGACAAGCTCATGAACCCCACCACTGTTTTACTGGGTACAATCTGTGTCACATCTGATTGTCTAGCAGTTGGACAAAGCCCACTGTCAGTCCACATATTACACATTAAGGCAATATTCTAAAGATGGCAGAGTGGGATAGTGACATCCTGGGTTCTGGATGTCGTTGTTGTGCTGCTGAGTTAAGCAAAGCAGGTTCATCTATCACCAGATTCTTGTCCTGTGAAATGACCAAACCTACTTTTAAGCCACTTTGCACTGGGAGGTCTTTACCCTGGCAGCCTGGGGCATTCTAATGTGGTCACTGTCTCGGGGTCTTGCCCTCACTGTTGTTTCTGATTGGCGTGCTCTTACACCACGGCTCATATGACTGACTGAGTTCTAATCATTCAGGTCTCTGCTTAAATGCCACTTCCTTTGATCCAAGCTACTGTAGCCTTACTCTGCCTAAGTTATTCTCTATCATGTTAAGCTATGTAATTTTCTTCAAAAAATTTTGCTTCCAAAATGTCCTGATTTGCTTATTTTATAACACTTTCATTTTCAATCTCCCTTATGAAAAGAGACTTCGTCTATCTGTTCGCTGCTGTACCCCAGTACAAAAAGCACTTCCCAGCACACGATGACATTCAATATTTGTTGACTGACTATATCTTGAATTTTATTTCCTGAATCTTCTCCACAGAAAGCCTATGCTCTAACATACTGAATTTCTAGCAAATCACAGAATGCAATCTATTTTCTCTTGATACTCTGCCTTTGAATTTTCTGTTCCTTCTACCTATATGTCTATTGCTCCTTCTTCAGTTCTAAAATGTAAGGTATCCACTCTGTGCCACGTACTGTATTTATATGAATATGAAGTTTAATAAAATGAAGTTTCTACCACAGTGATTTGTCATTTCACACCACTAGGATGGCTATAATCAAAAGAAAAAAAATGTGGCAAAAATGGGAAAAAATTGGAGTCTCATACACTGCTGGTCAAATATAAAAAGATGCATCCATTTTCAAAAACAGAATGGCAGTTCCATAAACTGTTAAACATAGTTTTCAAAGGAGTTCGCAATCCTACTCCTAGGTATAGAGCCAAGAGAACAGAAAACATAGGTCCACACAAAATCTTACACTTAAATTTTCATAGGAGCATTATTTACTGGTATAGTAGCCAAAAAGTGGAAACAACTCAAATGGCCATAGAATTATGGGGTGATGGCTAAAAGGTGTGCGTTTCTTTTTTGGGGTAGGGAAATGGTCTAAAATTAAATTTGGTCATATATACATATATCTGTGAATACAATAAAAGTCACTGAATTATATACTTTAAATTGGTGAATTGTATGGTATATGAAATATATCTCAAAAAAGCTGTTAAAAATATATAAATCACCAAAAAACACAAAAGTAAAAATTTTGCCACCTCTAGAAGACTTCCAAGATTGAACTCTAGTTTTTCTCCTCAAGGAAGTCTTGGTTTTGTGTCCCTGTTTAGTGTGCCTGCAGGATCCTGCACTTGCTTCTATCGTAGCTGGAATCACCTGCTCTTGTAAGTTTTGTTCCTTTATCTCTTCCATCACACCAATGTTGAATGTCATCTTCTACGGGAAGTGCTTTATCTCTTCCTTGGGAATAGGGATGGTGTCTTTCTATTCTGAATCCCAAGAGTTTAGAACGCACATAGTAGCTGCTTTAGTAAATGTTGGCTGAAAGAAAGAATGTGAAGAAATAATTGAGTTAATAACAAAGAAACGAAGGAAGGATTTAGTTTTGTTTCAGAATAAGGAAAAAAAATGCAAAACTTTAAACAAAAGTATAGTGTGATGGAGCAAATCCAGGGAGGGGGTATGAAAACAAAAGGTCAAGTTCTCCAGAGTGCAGTAGTGTGGGAAGCTGCCTATTGTCTTCACTAGCAGAGAGGTGTGGACAACGAACCTGGAAGGCTGGTGATCCTTGAAGCCCTGGCAAAGGTCAGAGCTGTGCACCCATTGTTAGTCCAGACAATGGTAGCTGAAGCAACTTCCTCATTTATTATTATGTAAATCCTTGCTGATGGGCTAGTCTGCCTATTACTGGAAATTGCCTGCCTAAGGGTCATGGGTGTATCCCAAACCAATAAAAGGTTAGTGAGGCCTGAGCACCAGTGGAAGTCCTCCCTCTTGAGTTGGATTTTCCTGCCTGGCCCCTCAGTATTTCCAAATTATCTCTTGTTTCTTCTCTTTCATTTGTGTGCGGCTCCTCTTCCAGATCCTGAACCCCAAACCACACTGGATGGGGGAACAAACATTACACAGAGTAGTCCCAAGGGAGCATGGGGGAAGTAAAGGCCTTTCCTGATGTGGAGGTTCCTGATGTAAAGAGAAAGTCACATTTGGTGGTATGTAGGGGTCTATCGGAATGACCACTGGATAGAGCTGAGACTTGTCCGCTGAAGCTTTTCTGAGTGTTAGCAGAAGAATCTGTGGAGTAGACAACAAAAAGTCAAGTCCCAAAGATCTCAATAAATGTGGGAGAGTGACAAGGATGGGAAGAGAGGACAATACAAATAATATAGATTTTAAAAGACAGAACAGGTATATTCTTTTTAGTATAGGGAATATTTTCTTGGAAGTAAGCTAAGTAAGTAAGTTAGTTAGCTTATTTTCTTGGAAGTAAGCTAGTGTTAACTAAGTTTCAGAGTTGTTTCAGCAGAATCTGTATGCCACTTCCATAGTTCCCTCTAGGTTTTGTCAAACCATTGCTGGTCTGCAGTAATGTTTACACCACTTTTTAAAATTTCAAAGGATTCCCATCAATTTCTGTTGATATTTATCTTTATTGCCTTTCCCAATACCTTGATTTTAACATCTAGCATGAAAATCATCCTTGGAAATTTTATGGCACTACATGCACCCTCTTGGCATATCTTTTAATAGCCGGAAAGAGTCAAACTAGTCCTAAAAAACAATTTAATAATAGTAGAAAGAAATACCACAGAGCAGCAAATAAACAGATTGGCGGAGGTCATTCCAACTGCAAAGAGCACAGGTTAGCTCACTAGTGCTCACAGGCTAAGAGCACACAACCATGAGAATGGCAAACTAACAAACTAACATTGATTGAGGGCTTTCTGCATGTCTACTAGGTAAGCATTTTACATGTTTTAATTCTAATCCTCGAAATAATTCTTTGGTAGAATATTATTCGTATTTTTGCAGAGGTTGACATGGGGAGAGTAGTTAACATCAAGACAGTCTGGCTCCCAAACCCACATGCTACTTACCTCACTATACTGCTCTTTGAAATCTCTCCACTCTACTAGTTGATTGGACATGGAAAAGATATACTAATCGTTTATATCTGTTACTTGTGACATGAAAAGCATTATAAAGAATCGGCACTCTATGGGGAAATAGTAACTGAGGTATAACTGTATTAAAAACAGGCTGGAAATGACAGAAATTCAGTAGGAATGTCTACGTATTGGTCCCCTGAACACTATTATCTTTGACACCTTTGTGCTTCTGCACAAGTTCTTTTCATGCCTGGACTGCCTTTTCCGCCCTTAGCTGCCTATTGAGTAATAATTACTACGCACCCTTCAAGATACATAATATTATCACTTCCTCCATGGAAACTTGTCCAACTCTCCCAAGCAGAATTAGTCACGCACTTGGCTGGATTCTCAACTGCTTTGTTTATACACCTTTTATACCATCTGTAAATGTTCAGTGCTGGAAGCAGAAACCACACTAAGTATATCAAGCAAAGGGAGATTTAGATGCTTCTAAAATTGTTTGCAAGACTTCTAGGCTAGTCTTCTGAAATGACTCTCAAAGAACTCTCTGACCTTAGTACAAGAGCACACATGTGACCTTTGATCCAGGGATCAGAAAAAGTTGTCAATAATTCAACTGAAATTGCTTCTTGACAGCTACAAAGTTGGTAAATGGCCTTGGAATGCTGCACAATATCTACAGTCCCTAGAAACTGGCTTGCCAACAGAAGATAACTAAAGAAGCAGGAATTTGCCTTTCCAAGTCATATCTGCGTACATCAGATTGGTGGAACCTAATTTATCCAGAACCCTAGCTGAAAGGGAGTCTAGTAAATATAGTTTTTAGCTTTTCAGCCTTTGCAAACAGCAAATCTTACCAGAAATAAGACAACTGAAGCTGAGTATGACAATTTATATCACCCACTACAGCACTCTGCAGGCTGTATTTTTATGTATCAGCTTTCATTAGTGGCTCATAAGGGGGTAGCAAAAATGTTCCTTATTTTCTTATTCCAAATGCTTAGCTGAGAAAAGATATCAATAAATATTTGTGGAATAAAGAATAATTCTTTACCATCTCTTATTTGTTTTTCTGTCAAAGGAGAATATGTGGCACTATTGGGCCTATTATTGAACTGACACACTCCATGTATACTGAGAAGCAAGCAGGTGAACCTGAAAGACCAAGAGAGCAATGGGAACTTAATTTATTAAGCCTAATTCAGCTACTTCTTAAATGAGGAGTAAGTGTGATAACTAACCACTTTTTGTATTAGAATATGCCCAAACTCCAGGTCCATATATTTGGAGATATTCCTATGCTTAGTTTGACCACAAAACTTCGGGGCGTGGGGAACAAACTGGATATTAGAGGACTATCCTCTGGGCTTCAGGACAAAATAATCTCCGTGTTGCCACTAGGCAGACAACTTTCACATAGATTGGTTTTTCACAGAACCCTGTTGTTAATGCTGTAGCCTTACTAAAAATCTTCAATGCTCCCATTTCCACAAAACAAGACTCAGCATCCTTACTCTAGCACTCAAGACCCATTACTCTAAGGTTCACACTTCCTTTCCAAAAACATCCCCCACCCTTTACATTTGCTACCTCTAAGTGCCCGCTCGTTCTCCAGATGGGCCACATGCTTGCCTCCTCTATGTTTTGCTCTTGCCATTTTCCTTTCTAGAATGCCCTCTCTTCCTTTCTGGTTTGAATAGAGCCTGATTTTTTCTGAGTTTTAGGTATTCCCTTATCCTTATAATTTAGTCCTACCTTGCTTCTTCCATGAAGCTTCTGAGAGATCCAGTTCCTTAATATTCTTCCCTCCTCCCACCTGCTATTTTACTTCCTGTTGCACTTACTATATACTAGTAGCCCTGCACACAAATCCACGCACCAGTAGCTCGCTGCCGCCCTCCAGTAGCTCTCAGACCACTGTCCCACTCTCCTGTAGCTCCCCCCGCCTCCCCCTCAAAGCTTGCTGCCCTGACCCCTCCCTGTAGCTTTCTGCTGCTCACTTGTAGCTGGCTGCCCACCCTCCTGCTGATCCGTGATCTGGTCATTATGTGGTCAGTTGTTACGCTTCACGGTGTCACAACCATTTGCATATTACATCTTTATTATATAGGATGCTTTGAATGTGTCTCTTGTGTTTGCCTGTGTACCCTATATATCAGTAACAGCTGCTTCATAGCAGTAACTGGTCTTATATTTCCTTTTGTCCCTGTACTCAGGTCTGATAACTTATGTCTTTGTTAAATGTGAGATAAAGACTTAATTATTAATTATAATAGTTCTTAGGTTTTATTTAATGTGTTTTCATAATTACAGCAATATAGTTTTGTTAAACGCCTATCATTCCCCCCTCTAACCATTCATTCTGGAAACTTCTATACATAAAATATTAAGGTCAAATATCACCTGTAGGAGAGTTCCCCTGTATAGCCTGTTCCCTGAAGTCTGGGTTTTATTATATTGGCCTATCATAGCCCTTATTCCACTGTATCAGTTAGTTTCCGGTGCTTAAAAAACATTCCCAAACCTCAGTGGCTTAAAATAACAATCAATTATTTTTCATGATTCAGTGGATCAGCAATTTGGGTTGAGTCTAGCTGAGACAGCTCATTTTTCCTCTACATGGTGTCTGGGTTCACTCATGAAGATGGCTAGGAAGTTTGGGCTTCCCTCTCTCCACATGGTCCCTCATCCTCAATGATGCTGACCTTGACTTGTTCTCATGGATGAAGTTCCCCAGAGGAATGAGAGCATATGCTGCAAAAACTCCCATGATGTCCCTTCCACTGCATTCTACTGGAAAGCACATCATAAGATCAGCCAAATTCAAGGGGCAGGGGAATAGAGTGAAGAGCGAAGTTACAAAGAACCCATGGACATTTTTATCTCCTGCATCTACTGTATTCCACCTATTTATTGCCTGTTTTTATAATTGGATTGAGAAATCCTCAACTGTCTTGTCTAGATGTTTATTTTCATGTGCTGAGTGCCTGACACAGAGTAAACTGCTCAATACAGGGTTGATAAACATTAGATTGCATGTCAGGCAGTGTTTGGGGTACAATGATATGTGAGACACAAAACAGTCCCTGATCCTGAGGATTTTACCTTCTGGTGGAACAGGAAACAAGATGAGGCAAGATTAAAAGAGCCTTTCGAACAATAGAAATTGTACTCTTCCAATAGGAAACTACAAGAGTAATTTCCTAAACTGGGCACACAGGTCAGAAAAAGCAAGCACCGTTATACCTGGTGTTTGGTAAACTAAGACCTGCACAATGTTTGGGGGATAAGATTTAGATTCTCAAGTAATAGTTGAGTATAATTAGTAGATGGACACTGGAGAAATGGCCCAGGGATAAGGAAGTAAAACTATATATTCAAAGAAGTAGTGGCTCCCACTCTGCCTAGAGCAGGAGCTGGTGCCAGGAACAGTGGGAGGATGACAGGACACCTCGGACTAAGGATGCTTGGATTTTATCTTATTGGTGATGGTATCTTAGGACAGAAGAACATTAGAGTAGACACTGTGTTTAGGGAGCATATGTAAAATGAACAAAACAGGGAGAGATAGGAAGTAAAAAGAAGCAAGCATGACGAGGGCATAAACCTCATGTTGGCAGCAAGTATGGACAAGAGGAAGCCAAGAGACAAATGGTTATTGAGCCTCTGCTGTTCTTTACTATGCATTATTTCATCTGATCCTTCAGTAACCCTGCAATGTAGCTGTCAACACCACCATCTTACAGATGAGGACTGTAAAGTTCAGATAATTTAGGTAACTGGCCCAAGATCATACACATGCTAATGGAAGAGCTGGTTTTTTTTAACTCTGAGTTGAAGGTTGTATTCTGCTCTTTTCAGGGCACAAAAATATTTTATTATCAAATATTTTTTATTTTATTTTACTACAAGTTTGTGTAAATGATGAGCAGGTCTCTAACATAATAAGACAGTGCCCCTACCTCTCTATCTCTGCCCATACAGTGTAGAAAGGAAAGGGACACTTCAGACACAAAAGGAGTGAAGTGGAGGAGACAGAAAAAGGGATTGAGCACAAAACCATTCGGCCAATAAGTCCCAACAGAAGCATTAAACATTCTTTCGATGTATATTTAGCACTTCATAAGTGCAAGCCCTGAGCAGGGTGCTGGGGAAGAAAAGATGAATCAAACACTATTCCTATCTTTGAAAATAGTAGAGGAAATTGGCATGTAACAAATAAAGGCAGTAACTCTTGCATTCTGTTTACAGTAAGCCAAGAGACAAAGAGGAAGGGATTACTTCTGGCTGAAAAAGCATAGAAGGAAAGCTTCAGAAAGAAGAGAGACCTTGGGCTGCATATTGATAGGTGAGAAGATGGTCAAGTAGCAAAAAGGAGTAAGAAAGCTGTGAGTGTTGTGTAGGGTACAAAGCAGGGAAGATGAATGCAGTCTCATTCACTGTAGACAGGAATCGCATGGAAGAGAGGGATCAGCTCACGTGGGGCAGGACCGTTTAACTGAAGGCAGTATAAAACAGCAGGTAGGAGGGTTGATTCCAGGGTCATACTGGCAAGCTTCAAATCCCCGCCTGCACTTCCTCCTTTTTTAGCTTTAAACCAGTTGTTCAACTTCATTAAGGCCTTCTTTCCTCATCTGTAAAATGGAAATGATAACAAAACCTTCCGCCTCTCTCTTCCAACTTCTGCACCAATGATGGAGTAGACAGGTGTCAAAGAGAAATCAATATACAGGCTTTCATTGGATGTATCTGGATCCAAGTATTTGACTCGGATTTGAAGTGAAAACAGGCTTCCTAACACTTGCTTTCAAGCCCAGATAATGGGCTCTATACGTGAGGTCAGTTGGAGGTGTTGAAAAGGTACTTAGCATGAAGAACTGAAGCCTCTCACACTCTGTAAACCCTTGTTACTAAGAGTATGATCCTGTACAGATGATCCACATCAGCATTACCTGAGGGTTTAATGGAAATGCAGACTCTCAGGCCACAGCAAAGACCTACTGGACCAGAGTCTGCATTTGAACGAGATTCCCCAGCTGACGCCTGAACATCAAAGTCTGAGAAGCACTGCGAGAGAGCACCAAAGAAACGGGACCTCTAGACAAGAGAGTCTACATCTGGCCTATAGGATCCATCACTCCTTCTCCCTGTGGAAGAGCCAATAGAGTTGGACAGCGGAAGAAGAGTCTACCTGATGCCTCTGTGCAGGTGAAAGTTCCTGCCTGAGGCTGGCAGGAATTCCAGGTGGGCGAGAGCATGCTACCTCCTGTAAGCACAGAGGTGGAGGAGGAAGATAACCCCATGAAAGTGACTCTAGTGGTTAGGCGCAACATTCCCTGAGACTGTGAAGGCAGGACAAGGGGAAATTTGAAAAACAATTTGGAATATTTTATAGTTTCATTTTTTAATGTTTAAAGCATAGATCCATCTAGAATTTCTTCTATGTTTCTGCTCAAATGTCATCTAAGGGGATGACACCCCGAGAAACCCCTTAACACTGCCACCACCTCCTCCAACACTCGGTACCCCCTGCTCCCTTAAGGGACTGCCTTAGTTTACCTGTCTCCTCCCCTCCCCAGTGAACCTGAGTGCCACGAGGAGCTATATCTATTTTGTTCATTATTGTTTCCCTGCTGCCTAGAACAAAGTGGCACTGGTGGTAGGTACTTGATAAATATTGTTAACTGAATGAATATGACTTTGAGGTCTAGTGGGCATCAGGTGGAGCTGTCCGATAATAACTGTTTATACATCTGGAGTTCAAGGAAAAATCTCAGTTGGAGGTAAAGACTGCGAGTCATCAGCTATTGGTGGGAACTGAAGCTAGAAGGCTGGATGAGATCACTTGGAGAGAGTTCTGCACTTAAGGGAAAGATGATTTGTTTGCTTGATTGAGGTGATGAGGAATTCCAGGAGAAGTGGTGTCATCCCCAGCCATGCCTGGTCAAATAATAGTATGATCAGGTCACCACGAATGCCAAAGGCAGGCACCTCTTCCTGTTTTCCTTGGTCAAAGCTAGCAACTTCTTGGAAAGTTTTATGATGCCACAAGAGGCAAAACAACCAACAGCAGCATTTATCATTTATGGAAAAACACTTTAATAATTCACTGCTTCAATTAACATTTGCTGTTAATCAAGATTTCATGTCTGAAAGCATCCTACCCAAGCTCAGCAGGTCAGTTTAGAATCAACTCCATCTGTCATGGAACCCAATGGGATGAACACAGGAGACAAATGCCAGGCCTACTAAGAGCTGGAGGTGGGAGCCACCTTTCAAAGCAGGCTGCTCCTGGGAGCCCAGCACCCCATAGAGCTAGGAGAAGAGAATTTCTGCCTCCAAAGGCACCTAGACTTTCCAAAGGAAAAGCAAAATGTTTTCCTTACATGAGAGGAAACGATTACTAATTAGTTTAGGTCTCTCTCACACACTCTTTAATACAAGATGACTTTGCTCTATTTTTTCTTTCCTGCAATCTGAAAAGACAACCTACAATGGAACAAACAGAGCCTTGTCCCCATATTTAATCACTTATACTCTGGTCATTTGCTGATAACAAAAGGTAACACTTCCCCTTGAAAAGGAAAGATGAAAGGATGCTTCTTACCATTAATTGTTACTATTATTTCTATTATCCTAGGATGTATAAAATCTTATTTAAAAATGCAACTTCAATAATCACTCTCTTTTGGGATGAAACCATATTAACATATTACTAGAGAGCATCAAATGTTCACAGATTCTGCTCTTTGACTTAAATAGCAGTTACTTAATCTCTCTGGCTTCAATTTCTCCACCTATAAAATAGAAATAATTTCAGAACGTTGCTGTATTAAATGAAGCACTAAAAAAGCACTTTGTGCATTACTTGTTTCCTGGAAAACACGAAGACATTTTCATTATGTGTAACAGGTGAGATGTACTTCATACCTTCAGGGAATAAAGGTGAGTACATCTTTCTCTAATGATTCACTCAGCCATTTCATTCATTCAACAAATATTTATTGAATTATTAGTATATTCTAAGCATTGTTCCAGGAGCTGAGGATCCAGTCAAAATCCCTGCTCCCAGGGAACGTGCAGTATAATCCTCAAAGAAATACTCAATGAATCAATTCACAGCTAGTCACTCATTCAAATATCCACCTGTCACCTGTCTTTCCCCTCCCCACCCTAAACCTAAACCATAAAGTAGAAGATTAGAGAGATGACAGATAGGCAGCCAGATAAAAATTACTAAGAAAATATTAGGTGGTGACAAATGCTAACTTGAAAAGATCAGAGTGGTGGGAGTGGGGCTATTTTAACGTGGGTGTCCAAGAAAGGTGGTGTGGAGGCTAAGGAGTCAGAAGTGCAGTGCAGGCTGGTGCCCAGGCTGGTGGGGATGAACCATCCTGTTCCAGGAACAGAGGCATGTAGAGGAGTGCAGTAGGCATGGAGAAGAAGAATGAGAAGGGCCTGAGAGGGGGGTCAGACCTCGTAGGCCAGCGTAGGGAGATTGGATTTTATTATGAGCAGGATGCTAAGTATTGGGGTGTCTTAGCAGGGGTGTGGCAAGTCTGATCTATAATTTTAAAACTTAACTCTGTGCAGAGTGAATTCTACAGGAAGGAGATGGAAATAGGAGTTAGGAGGCTGGTAAACCAGGAAGGCATTGCCGGGGCCCAAACTAGCCTTCTTCATTTCAAACCAGAAGCAGAAATAAGGAAAAGCAGACGGGTTCGTTTCGATTTTAGCGGTAGAGTCATTAGGGATTGGTGATAGATTGGTAATAGGAAAAGGAAAGACAGAAATCGATGATTTCTGGCTTGAGCAACGTTGAGAAATCCAGTCTCTCCCTCTTGAAGCCCCCACCGTGCCCAAATGTGCAAGAACCACCAGAGGTTTGGGCAGCTTGAAGAGACCCATCCTGCTTCCCAAAATATATCAAGAAGACAAACTCGAAAGCATGTTCCTCCCCAGCCTCCACTGTTCCCACTCTGCTTCATAAGCACTGGTCTCATCTGCTCCGAGGGGTAATGTCCACAGCAGCAGCAATAACCTCCATAAAGGTCCTTCTCTGCCATGGGAGGGCCACATCCTTGGCTTCTAGGCTTATAATTTGGTCATTTAAAAACACATGTTCAGCGCCCCCCCCCGCCCCCCCCGCAAGTTCCAAGCCCTACTGGGGTGGCTGAGCCTTCTGCATTTGCCAACCTCAAGCACAGACTGAGGTAAAGCCCTCCAACTCCACTCAAGATCCCTCTCATGCTGCTTTCTGGGCTTCAACTCAGTCCCCCCCATAGAGGGCTCCTGTTTGGGGACCTTTGTATTATTTCCAGTCCTGGGCCTCATGTTTGCCAAGCAGATGGACTCCAGGAGGTTTTTCGATCACCAAATCTCCTTATACAAATCGTTTCATGCCTTCCCCTGAGCTCAGCACACCATGAGGGCAGGAACATGGCTTTAGCTTACCTATATATAAAGAGAGAAAAAGCTGTTTTAAATCTAGTCCTAGGGCCAGGTAAGCCTACTGGTCAACACTGAAATAAATGACCATCCAAATGTTTTGCTCACAATGAGGAAAAATCTTTCCAATTCTATCTCCATCCGTAGAAATACAAGACTGCCATAAAGCCAAATTTTCTACCTCAAAAGTTATGTCTTTATATAAGGAAAATTGCACTATAGTTCACCCCTAAAAATGTGTATGTGTATAAATAAGCTTTTTAAAAATCCTCACGCGAGGATATGTTTATTGATTTTAGAGGGAGAAAGAGAAGCACTGATGTGGGAGAGAAACATTGATCAGCTGCCTCCTGTACACGTCCTTCTGGAGATTGAACGCACAACCTAAGCATGTGCCTTGACCAGGAATCAAACCTGCAACCTTTTTGGTGCACAGGATGATGCTCCAACCAACTGAGCCAACCAGCCTGGGGTAAACTTACTTTGAAATATGTAAGTAGTAGATGAGCCAACTCTGATATGGAGGCTGACGATCCTCCAGGAAGTAATTTATCTTGGTGACAGGTGGGAGCATGCCATTTGGAGGTGTGATGAGCTGACTCCCAGATTAATCGGAGCAGGGAGCATCCATCCTGCACAGCAAGGACAAGGCCTTTTAGAGCTGGTGTGGTTCCTCCTGGAAAGCTGGCCAGGCTCAGAGATTGCCAAATGCTCCTCAATACAAGAATGGTGAGGCTTATTGTTCCAAAATGGGCCAGGCCCAGAGTCATTTCTCTGTTGGCATATATTAAACTGTATTGTCTTGAACAAAAATAATATTCACCTTGATGACATGTGTTTACAGGTTAGGTTAAATTATTTTTAAATCTTGTTTTTACCTTTCTCTTTAGGACATTAAAGTGAAGCCTCACTCCACCTGACTGCTCCCCACCTAACAATAAATTGAATAGAAGGAAACTGCAGTGAAGACCTAGGAGAAACTCGAGACACTACTGGAGTTTGCAAAATGCAAAGGATGACACTCTTAATCCTGAAGTGTGAAGGGCGTTTCCTGAGTGAAGAGAGCAGGCGCAGGAATGGTCCTGAATGACTTAACGAGAGAAAGAGAGAGAGAGAGAGAGAGAGAGAGAGAGAGAGAGGAGGAAACAGAGAGAGAAAGTTGAGTCAGCTGGAGGAAAAGCACCCTGGGGCACTACAGAGACTGAAGTACAGCTTTCATGGCACACACTACACCGAGTTCTAAGCTTGTTCCTCCTACATCATGCTCCTATAAAGAGATGACCTCATCCTCCCCTTCTATTATTATCCTTCTGCCTGAAGGCTTTGTTATCTCTGGTTCCCTCACAGGGCTCTGGCTGACAGACTTTTGAAGGGTGTTCAGCCCATGTGGATTATAAAATCACAGCTGGTCTTCGGCAGTGACGAGCTCAACAAAAATCACAGCCATCAAATATGGGAGACTCAACTGCCCGCTCACAGATGGGCGGAGCTGGGAAGATAGGGCCCTGTCACACCCGGGTCGCAGGATGAAGGGGGTCTCCACTCACATGTGACCACATGGAAGACTGACAGGTCTCCTTTGTGTTCTCATTTCCTGTTTTACAGAACACATGTGTTCAAGTAAAATCAGTTTGATAGTTAATTTATGCAAACTGGATTCAAACCTCTCTTTTGTGTTATCAATGTAGACATTATAAATCCAATGGAAGAAGTTTCAAAAGAAGGTATTAGCACATGAATATAGAAGTTTTCTGTGTATCAAAAACTAATCCAAAACTGAAAGGCAAATGATAAACTGGGGAAAATATTTGCAATATCATAACAGATCATGTTAACATATTTAGAATAAAAATTCAAATGACAACAATGAGTAATTTTCCACCTATCACACTAGCAAAGATATTAAAATGAGAATGCTTAATGCTGGCAAGGGTATTAATGGTTTCTGGACAGCAATTTGCTAATAGGTTTCAAGAGCTTTAAATATGTTCACACCCTCTGATCCATGAACTCTACTTTGGAATAGATCTAGGAAAACAATATAAAATGGAATCAAAGATTTAAGCACACCATTGTCCTCTGAAGCATAATTTATAAGAACAAGACAAATATCCAATATTTGAAGAATAATTTGGGAAATTATGATAAGTCCATATAATGGGTCATGATGCTACTATTAAAATGAAGCTTATGAAAGTTTTTAATGATATAGGAAAATTGTTACAAATGACCTTTTTAAAACGAAAAAATGCAAGATATAATTTTACGTACATAATGTGATTTCAACCATGTAGAATTTCATTACAAACGGTCTGAAAAGAAATATAATGTTGTCAGTAGTTGTTTTAAAATGGTAGGATTATTTTTCTGCTTCTCGACACTATTATGCTGTTTACACACTCTGCAATGAGGATATGCTTTTATAATTAGAAAAAAATTAGTGAAAGTATAATAGAGATTCACATTAAAAGGCACCAAGACTGTAGAAATCGCTGAATTTCAAGTTTGGGGTGTACATTTATAAGGTGACCCTGCAGCATTTTGCTGATACCTCCAAACAAGAAAGCTTTTAAAGACTATTGGAATGGATCAGGTCAAAAGACACATGGAGCCAACTTGTAGAGGTTCCCATAGGCCAAACATAAAACTTGAGCTCCAAAAAGAAAACGAAGAACTGTAAGTAGCTAAAACACATTTAATATGTTCAAAACAAGACTTGAGTTGATAATGTTATGAAAATACAAATGGTAACCTTCAGAGGCTGCTACGGAACTGAATTATTCAGAGTACTGGGAAATAAAAGAAAAACATAAAGCCTACGGTCAAGATGGCATTGTAGGTAAACATGGAACTCACATCCTCCCACTGCCACATCAAAATTACAACTAAAGTACAAACACCATCATTGAGAACCGCCTTAATCTAGCTGAACAGAAGTCCTACAACTTAGGCTATAAAGCAGCCAAATCGAGACAGTTAGAAGGGGCGGAGACTCGGAAGGGGCTGGTTCCACACCCATGTGAATCCCATAAAAATTGGAAGGAATACATTAGCAGATGACGTCCCCTTGAGGAGCATGGGGTTCCAGCTCGATATCAGGCCTCCCGGCCTGGAGTGACAATGCCAGGAAGAGAACCCCCCTTGACTTTCGCCTGCAAAAGCGGGGATTGTGGCTGAGTGAGACAGAGTTCTGCTGGAGTCCCAGGCAGTTCTCTTGAAAGGCCCCCACACACAAACTTATCTGGACTCATTCACTCTGAGCTCCAGCACTGGGCAGCAGCTGGGAGGCACCAGGGACATATGGGAGGAACTGAATTGTCTGACATCAGGACAAGTTGGGAGGGTGTCACTTTTCTCCCAGACAGAAGTGCTGGCTGAGGCCATTGTTCCTTTGCTGAGCCCTCCCCCTGACAAAGCCTGAAGGCAGGCCCCATATCTGAGTCTCCATCACCCTGGCTAACACTATTTCTTACTCTGGTGATTCCCTGAGACACTGCCCCATCCAAATTGCTGGCCCACCCAAACTGTTTCCAGTGTCTTTTCCATACAAACACCCTTCTTGCCTCATGCTTCAGACTTTCCTAAAATCTCTCAAACAAGTAACATCTGGCCTCAGTGTACCATGTACCTCTCACTCAGTGGCCCCCAGCTCAGCACTAGCAACAGCCAGTCCTGGTTCATAGCTTGGCCTCTCCTGGTCATCTCCAAACCAGCACAAGTAGCAGCTATCTGCAGTTTGTTTGTAGATCATGCCAGATGGCCCTGGGCAGATCACAGGAGGTGGCTGACCTTGGCCTGCACCTTCTGAGAGGCCCCAGAGCCAACTGATCCAGTGGAAAGCTTCAGACCGCACTGAAGCACCATCCAACCACAAGAAAACAATATAAAATGGAATAAAAAATTTAAGCAAAGATTTCTCCAATATTTGAAGAATAATTCTGGAAATTAAGGTAAGGTATTAACCACAGGGGAAACTGGACGAGGAGTATATGGGAACTTCCTATAGTATCTTTTTTTTTAATAAATATATTTTTATTGATTTCAGAGAGAGGGAGAGAAAGAGAGAAACATCAATGACGAGAGAGAATCATTGATTGGCTGCCTCCTGCATGCCCCCTACTGGGGATCGAGCCCACAACCCAAACATGTGCCTCTGACAGGAATCAAACCTGGGACCCTTCAGTCCACAGACTGACACTCTATCCACTGTGCCAAACTGGCTAGGGCCTTCCTGTAGTATCTTTACAACTTTCCTGTAAATCTGATATTACAAAATAAAAAGTTCATTTAAAACATTTTAAAAGCTACTTCACAAGTAATCATACCATGCTTGCCTGGGGAGGGCTCAAGTTCATTCTCAGAGACATGGATAAATGAACCACACTAAAAGGAGCCTATGACAATGGCTGTAACCATATCCATCAGATCTACCTGACTTTCTACTTGACCATGGCTGAAGCATGTATCTCTGATACTTCCTACCTTCCTGGATTTCTAACTACCATTGCACCTTCTAATCCTATCTTAAGACAAGGACAAGACACCACTGTGGGTGATAACTAAAGACAGTATGCCCCTTTGGAGGCATGGAGATACTTCTTCAAAGTAGCACATGACTCTTCTTTGTTTGTTTTAATCCTCACCTGAGAGTGTGTTTTTACTGATTTTAGAGAGAGAGGAGGAGAGAGAAACATTAATGTGAGAAACATCATTTGGTTGCTTTCTGTATGTGCCCTGACCAGTGATCAAACCTGCAACCTAGGTATGTGCCCTAACCAGGAATTGAACCCATACTCTTTTGATATACAGGATGATGTTTCAACCAACTGAGCGACCTGGCCAGGGCAGCATACAACTCTTGACACAACTTCTGACTACCTAGCCTTAGTGCAACTGAAGCATATCAGAAAGCTTCTCCAAAGAGATGCAAACTCCACCTTCCAGGTTTTCAGTTCCACCAAACAGATGCCAGGTCTCAACACGCCTGAAAATGGACAGCAGAGGCCACTCTGCCTGATTCTCCAGCCCAGGAAATGCCCACCAGCCTCACTGTGACTGACTAAGATGATCAGGCAGGAAAAGTAAGCCAGTGCCTGAACCCTGCAGGGTGGAAGGCCTCCTGTTTCAGGTGGTGGTTACATCTTCCACTTACACACAGTGGGGCTACTGTAACATCATCCTGTGAGCCACCTCAGATCATACGAAATGTGAGGATGTTCTATGACTATAAATATGTCCTGGTGCCCTGCAATTCATACCTACTCACGATATATATATGCTTAAGTCAAAAAGAGACCTGACAGAACCTGAAAGTTACTGTGGCAAACATCATGGATTACATCATGGACCTCCCCCTACCATCCATAGGATTGGGACACGGGTGCACTTTAAGCAGTTTCCTCCTCATCGATTATAGACACCATGACCAAGGCCTTAATCCTCTTTCATCACTGAATCCTCAGTGCCAGGCACAGTTCTTGACACACACTATGTTTAATACTAGTTGTTGAATATGTAGTTTCTTAGTTTCCAAGGTTGGCTCTCCTGGACAGAAAATGCATTAAGATCAATGTTATAGTAATAAACTTTGTATTCTCAAGCCACATAATTTTTCTTGGTAAATGAACACATTAACACATGGGTATTATCATAGTTGAGTGAGCTGGTCTTCTTGAATCCTTGATCACCTTAAATCTGACCTACAGGACTTAAAGGCCTCATCCAGTTACAGACCCCTATTAAAGCAACTGCTAGGCATTTGGGCCTGAAAATAACAAAATTGCAGTGTGTATAATTTATTTTGTTTAAAATAAATTAGAGCAAGTGTGAATGTCCATATTCATCCACTTCTTCAGATGATTAGGGACCCTGGAAAGATGTTTCTGTGCAGGAACACTCAGAAAAAGATCAAACAAACTTTGGAGAGAGGAGTCTACCAATTAGGGCCTAAGATCCCTAAGACATCAAAGGAGTATGAAGTAGTCTAATTGCTTCCTCCAGAAGACAGCCGTTGGATCAGACATTGGCCCCCGAAACTACCGGCCATTGTGCTGGCTCAGAGAGGCATCCATGATCTGAGCAGGGAACTTCTTCAAACAGCTCTGCAGTCAGTGTGAGAGCAAGTTTCCCTCACTCTTCCACCAGGTGCAGGCTGCATTTATTCTGGGTCTGCTCTTTTAATGCTCTGGGAGCCATCCCTATGTGTAAGGTCTATGGTCTATTATCGGAGTGTAATCTTGTCACTTTTCAAAATAGCTTTTCTCTCGAGCCACAAAGCTTAAATAGGGCACTGGAGTGCTAATCAGCACCTGTCCATGTGGGAAAGGCAAGCCATCTGTGTAACAGCCGAAACGGAAAAGCAAAGCTGGATTCCCTTGGTCTGACCCAGGGGTGCAAAAATGCCACCGACAGCTCCTATTCCAAAGACACTGGCCTGAGTTCCAATTAGTGTGAGAGGAGAGAAAGCAGTGGTTGGGCAGACGACATGCGCTTCAACTGTAGATAAATAGGACAGGCATCAATACAGCTTCTCCTGTAGTCAGTAGACTACTGCTAGAATCAGAAGTTTTGGGGCTACACTCATTACCATAACTTCGAGAAAAGACTTCTTCTGAATTATTTAATTTTTTTACTTAATATGGAAACACTAGAGGCCCGTGGCATGGATTCATGCACCAGTGGGATCCCTTGGCCTGGCCTGCCCTTTGGGGGATGTTGGAGAGCCAGTTTCAGCCCAATCCCCACAGGCCAGGTCAAGGGAACCCACTGGTGCACAAATCCATGCACTGGGCCTCTAGTTTTAGATGACTGTACTTCCATGCTCAAATATATTCAAGGGTTATAGTCTGTTTAAAGCTAAAAGTCTTAACCATGGCTTACTTAAAAGGCTCTCAGTCCTATGCGCCCCCCACCCCTACCCCCTTGTCCTCACTACTGCTATGACCCGACTTCTTATCAGTCTTGTTCCATTCATTCTATTCTATCCTTTACAGTAGCATGTCCCTCTACTGGGATATTCTTCCCACCATACATAGGCATGACTCTCACTCTAAATTCCTTCCAGCCTCTGTTCAATTGTCACCTTATTTGAGAAGGCTTCCTTGATCACTCTATGAAAACAGTAGCCCCCAGTACTCCTTGTCCCTCTTGTGCTGATGAATTTTACTTTTCTTCATAGCACTATTGCAGACCATATCTACCTACCTATCTATCTGTATCTATAGATAGGTAGCACAACCAGCATGGGCCGGACACGTAAGGTAAGTTCCATTAGGACGGGGACTCTGTTTTACTCACTGATACATTCCCACACCTAAAACAGAATCTGTTATATAATAAACATTCAACCAATTAACGAATGAATGAAAGTCACATTTGGCATTTTATCCAGACACAAAGGACAGAATTATAACCCAGAGACAAAGCTAAGAGCTAGAAGCCAGAAGAGTACTCTTAGCTTTGTCTCTTGGTTATAATTCTGTCCTTTGCGTCTGAATAAAAGGACTAGGGGCTAGAGCAGAAGCAGAGAAGAGCAGAGAAGCTTGAATCTCACTTTTACTGCCCACTGGTGTTTGATATGGGGCATGCCAACTTGGTGTGAAGCCTGACTGAGCACTAGGAAGCTGGTAGTTTGAGGAATCTATTTCATTACCCTTGGGGATATCAGAACATTTCCGGATCTCCAGCACCTGTTTCATTCCTCAAGCTCACAGGGAGGCTACCTTGTATTGTCTCCATCTCTGTGTTTCGAGTGTCTGGCCTGGTGCCAAGCACAAGACACATGCTTGATAAATGATTAGCGAAACAAACTGTGAGTGTGCCAGGAATCCCCTTTGCAAACTCTTGGGAGGTGGGATGTAAGTCCTGGGTCTGGAAATGGGATAGGTTCTCTGATGCTCCACCCCCTCTCTGCACTCTCTCCCTCTCTCCAAAATCCTTGTGACCCTTCTCAGCCCAGTAGGTCCTTCGAGACTTTGCTTTCCACCAGAGGTTTCCTTTACATATCTACTTGTTTCTTATTCCCTAACAATATACTGTTTCTGCCAAGTTTATGTTATGCATGAAGCGTTATGTTATGCATGCAGACTCTGAAAGAAAAGGCAGAAACAAAATTAGGACTGAAACATTTACTTTCTTGTTGTCCCCCTAACCATTAGAATATGGCTTCAAGCAGGGTCTGCTCTTTCTTAGAACAGGATCTGTCCTTTTATAGCCTGTGGCTAAAAATAAAGCTCCTCCATTTCTTTGCCCCACAGCTTTTTTTGCAATTCTGGTATAACTGGATGTAATTTTTCTGGACACAATCTTATATATCTTATCATTGACATTAATTTCAACTTTATCCATATGAATGCTTATTAAATTAATCCTCAATGAGTAGTGTAAGCAAGGCAGTCTTGGGTGTGTGCTCTTCTTTCATCTTTGAATTGTCCTTTAGTATCTAAGCTGATCAGACAGCTCCCTCTACAGTCTCCTTGACATCTTCATGTGTCTCTTCCTTTGCTTTGTTAGTCTATTTTATTTTTTTAAATCAGAATTTTCCAATTCTTTTAAAGCCAAATTTCCATTTAAAGTCTCACTTTGTAGAACCATGATTGTCTTTTTAACTTATGTTTAGAACATCTACCATTTTCAAATCTAATACTATCCTTTCGCTTTTTTCTCAACCTTTACATCACCAACAATTCATTGTTGCTGGTTAGAATGAGGCCCTGTGTTGGTCAGGGCTCTTCAGAGAAACAGAACCAACAGGATATATATATATATATGTAATTAAGAGAGAGAAAAAGAGAGAGAGAGAGACAGAGAGAGAGAGAGAGAGACAGAGACGGACTTATAAGGAATTAGCTCAAGTGAGTGTGGAGACTGAGAAATCCTAAGGTCTGCAATCAGCAATCTGGAGACCCAGAAGAGCCAATAGTGTGGTTCCAATCTAAAAGCCAACAGCTTGAGACCCAAGAAAAACCAATGCTGCAGTTCAAGACAGAAGGCAGGAAAGAGCGATGTCCCAGCTCAGCAATCAGGCCAGAAGCACTCCCTCATCCTGGAGGGAGAACCAGCCTTTTGTGCTATTCAGGTCTTCTACTGACTGGGTGAGGCCCACCCACACTCAGGAGGACAATCTGCTTTATTCAGTCTATTGATTCAAATGCTCATCTCATCTAAAAACACCCTCAGAGACACACCCTGAATATTGTTAGACCATTTATCTGGCCATCCCTTAGTCCAGTCAAGTTAACACATAAAATTAACCATCACAGGCCCTTAGATACCAGGTCCCCTAGTTCTTTCTCTACTTTTGGAAAATAAACTTTCACAGAGAAATCGAGGTCCTTCGAGACTTTGCTTTCCACCAGAGGTTTCCTTTACATATCTACTTGTTTCTTATTCCCTAACAATATACTGTTTCTGCCAAGTTTATGTTATGCATGAAGCGTACATCACTTCACAAGCAAACATTTTGCATCATTCACCTATTATGCAGCAGGCATTGTGCCAGGAATCATCCACTCCTTTCCTCTCACCCAGTGGCCTATGGGTGTCTATGATTATTTCACTTCAGTTCCTCTCTTCTGCTGGTTTTGCCCACAAGCTCTGAGGAGAGGGTGCACTCTCAGTCCCTGCATCTTCTAGAAGGCACATATCTTCTTCATATATAAGCAGTATTTTTCTTACTTTCTGTTAGATTGAATATTTATGTATGTACGTATGTATGATTTTGCACATCTGCTATGGCTTATAGTTCAAAGGCAAAGCTAGTGGTTTACTCACAGCAAGATAAATGCAGATAGAAAAGAAGTCACAACCTGGCAGGAGATTCACCTACCTGAGCAATGCAGAGAGACATTAAGTGACCCTCTTGGCTAACACTGGTTGAGAAATACTGAATTTGGGGCAAAGGGACAGTATCGAAAGAGCTGCCCAACCAACAGGAGGTGGAATGCAGGATGGAGAATCTAAGGTGGGCAGAACTCTGATGGGCTGGGAGAGAGACTGCTGGCACCCAAGATACTCACATTTAGTTGGCTGGACTGAAGTTCAGGAATAAGATGCCAGTTTCTGGCAAGAAAATTAGCAAGAAAAAGGCCTGACCTTGGTGGCTCAGAACACAGACTCTGAAGCCAGTGTCTGGTTTTAGACCACTTTGAAGCTGAAAAATTTTGAGTAAAATTTAATTTCTTTACCCTGTTTTTTATTGTTTTCTTTTTCATCTGTAAAGTGGGAAAACTAATAGTACTTATCTCCCAGGATTGCTGTGAAGTTAAATAAATATATATAAATTAGAATATGTAAAGCCCAGCACAAAGTAAGCATTTCTCTTTAGTTGTTATTTTACAGGTTGTCTGAATGGGAACTAATGCAAAAGAGTAATTATAGGAAGTAAATGGGGGTGAGAATTGGGAGTTGTTTTTTTTGTTTTGTTTTGTTTTGTTTTTAAAATATATTTCACTGATTTCTTACAGAGAGGAAAGGAGAGGGATAGAGAGCCAGAAACATCGATGAGAGAGAAACATCTATCAGCTGCCTCCTGCACACCCCCCACTGGGGATGTGCCCACAACGAACGCACATGCCCATGACCAGAATCAAACCCAGGACCCCCCAGCCTGCAGGCCGACGCTCCATCTGCTGAGCCAAACTGGTCAGGGCAAATTGGGAGTGTTTTGAGGTTTGAAAATTTAGTGAAGAATGTTTCTATCAAAACGGGAAATTAAATGACTGTACCATGGTAATAAATGTGGGAATGAAAAACTTAACCTGGAACACAGGGCACAGGCCTGGAAGGCCTTGCTGAGCTGAGAGCATGGCCTTAGAGATAAGCCCAACCTTGTGAGCAGAGGTCTCAGTGTCTCGGTGGGGAGGAAACTGCCCCAGCTTTAGGGATTCATGCAGGGCAGTCTTGAAATTGTGTTTAACCTCTTTTTCTGTACAATTATTTGGTCATTTTCATTATGAAATATATAAAAATACATACAAAATAAGTTACAACATATGTATAGACTAATTAATATTGACAAAACATACACCCATATATTCACCAACCACCATACGATACAGAACCTTACAAGACCCTTGGCAGCCCCCATGTACTCTTCCCTAATCATGAGCCTTTCCCTTCCTCCATAAGTCAGCACCATACCACATTTTCTGACAGATTTTTACCATCTATACTATGTGTCCCTAAACAACATACTGTTCGGTTTTTCAGGGTTTTGAATTTTATGTGTGCTCCTCTGTAATTTGCATGTTTTCCTCAGTACTATCTTTGAGATTTATCCATGTTGCTGTATGGACCTGCAGATTTTCATTTTCATTGTGCTTTGGTGCTGTTAATAAGAGTTTCAATTCATTTGGGAAACATAAAAAAAAAAAAATTTTAATAGTAGGTATTTAATGAAATAGCTTTAAAATATACAAAGTTTATTGAAACTACAGGGGAAAATCAACAAGTTCATTATCACAAGGGATATTTAATCTAACTCTATTAAGACAATAAATCAAGCAGAGAAAAATATCAGTAATAATAGAAAAGACAGAAACAAAGAAACAGTTGTATAGGTAGCACAGAGGAATTGGTGAGCAGTCAAAGTATGATCAAGAAAACTGGCATGGTTTAAAGTGAGATTATAAACAAACAAATGAACAAGCATTCTCCAGAACATCTTAATCTGTGCCTCTTGCTAGACTGGGAATAGAACTTCAAGGAGAATTATAACATTTTTAAAACATCTCTCATACCACTCCTGGCTTTTCTTAAGTTTTCCTGCTTAAGAGGGACATTGTTTTGATCAGTTGGATCCAGACCACTGATTGGGCCATATTTAATAGGCTAAAAGGTTACTGCAGAATTAAGGATTGCCAATACACTGGTTCTCATTCCTCTTTTTTCTGCTTCTTCAGCAAAATAGTGAGTGACGGTAGGACCACGCTCTTCTGGTATGTGAACAATTCTGAAGTTGAAGCTTTGTGCCTCTAAGAAGGACCATGAAATAAAGGCCCCATAAACTGTGTCCTCTGCATAATTTATAAGAATTCTGAACATTAGGACTGAAGGCCCAAGCCTAGGAAGCAAGTCGTCTCTTGCTTCCTATTTTTCCTTATTCCGTACAGGCAGATTTTTTCATGGGGATGTGTAACTATGGTCTGGCATGCAATTCAGTTATTCCTAGGTCCCCTGAAAATAGTAATACCTATAATGTATTACTATTGCATGTACCAAATGCCCCCTTTTTTTCTGACAAGGACACATTCCTTATTCTGAGTTTTCTCCCCCAGAATACCCTCCCCTCCATGGGAATCATCCTGATTGTGTATCTTCAGTTGTTCAGAGTTTCTTCTGCATCTTTACATCCTGTAGGCACCTTTCTCCACACTTCTAACTCTTGATCAGGCTTCAATTCGTCTCCAGGTTATTAGAATCTTAAGCTTTCAGACTTACTACTTTTGGCATTTCCTCATTCTCTCTGGGAACTCTTCCTCCCCATAAGCAAAAGAGTAGAGGAACTCTTCTTAAATACCTTAACTCTCCATGAAATAGAATGACCATCTGCTTTATAAATTTACTGGCCCCTAAATGAGAGAATAATTCACCTGTTACTGCAGGTGTGTAACCAGCTGTAAGGATAGTGTGTTTGCCATTTTAGTGAAGTGGTTCAACTCCTCAGCCTGCAACATAAAGCCATGGGTCTGTAGACAGGGAACTGGGTCATAGTCTCACCTGACTGTTATTCCTGGTGTCAGTCACAAGGGGAATAAGTCCCCTTTTACAGACTAAAATCCAGAATTGAAAAGTGGACAACAGATAAGCAAAAGATGCATATGCAACAGATGTGTGAAGTCTCTCTTTTAGTCTACACTGAATGTCATGGAGTTCATCAGGAAGAGGTGGAAACCAGGTAATCAAAATCAAAACTGATACACAGAGAATGGCCAGAAAGTACAAAGGAAGGGACACAGACAAGATTTCAATGAATCAGGACCAAATATAGAAATCTCACCAAACTCGGTATGATGGGATTGGCTCTCTGGATTCTGTTAAATGAAATGTTTTGATATTCCATCTTTTTACTAATTATTTTCCAATACTTTTTCTTCAAAGTCTTTGGGAGTTTGTCTGTCATAGACCTGGTGATCCCCAGACCCAGAGGGTGGGCTCCACTGAAGCTAGACTGAGAGAGCCAGCCCTCTAAAGAGTGGATGAAATCCGGGGCATAGGGTCAACACTATTTTTACGCAGACCTCTGCTCTTAGCAAGTCTTCCTCCAGAGATAAGCCATACTAAGTTTGGAGTTTGCTTTATTTAATGAGGCTAATTTTTTTAAAACTTAGCTCAAGCAGGAAGTAAAGCATAGCATACATTCTTCACAGGAACTGATTGGGACATTTCCCCAAGGTTTCTGGTGAAATTGAAGTCCTTGAGTTCTCAAGGTCCTGACCTGTGACCCACCTCATCCTCCATTCTCAGCCTGGACTGAGGCTTTCTCATGCTCTCAGGGAGTTCATTATTAGAGTTAATTCCCTAAATGAATCCCCGAAATGGGACCCTACCTCTCTGTTCAGACCTTCCAAATGTCAAAACACGCTCAGATACCTCCAAATAACATTTGCACTTACTCTTCCCCACTAGATGTTAGATGTTAAGGTGTGCCACTCCCTTGGATTCCTTTGTCAATAGCTGCTCACATGAAATACACCTTTTTGTCAATATTGTGATAATTAAGGACACAGACTCATTTTGAAATGATGACTCTGTTGTTGTACAAAGGAAAAGCAAGTTGTTACAAACATCAGTGTGTGTCCTTAGGTACATTTTTCAGGCATCAAGAAGGGGCAGTGGGCCAAAAGATGTAGGATGGTACAGAAGAAGAGGAGGGTTCTGGAAATAGCACTGCATCAGATGACTGTACACGTGACCTTTCTTTTCCAAGACAGCCTGGAGGGTGGGGTCTGGCAACCCAGCTCTGAGAACGGACACAGGTTCTGAGTATGAGTGCTAGAAGGGGTGCTAAAGAGATGCGGCATTTCTCAGGTCTCAGAATGTGTCTGTGTCTGACGGTGTTTGTTCTAAGCCCCTTCGTGGAGGTCCTGCATTACTGCCATTAGAATCTCTGTTTGATTGCTTTCATTGGGTGTATTATTGGAATGCAAACGCATGCTGACTCCATTTCTGAACTTGTAAATATTTGTGACACAATCAAGAGTTACACATTGAGGATACCTTACTGTTTTTCACATTTAAAGCTACTGTCCCTTTTCTGAAAATCTATTAATTTCATTTGAATTCCACTTTAAAGTCTCTATTCCTACTCTTTCTTTTACAGATTCTGCGAATTTATGTGTACTAAACATGGCACTAGGTGCTGCAAATATAATAATGAGCAGAACAGAGAGCTTATGATATACAGCAAAAGCAGGCAATTATTCACTGCCTTATAATGAAGCCATGATGACAGCAAATATAAGGGGTTATGAAGATACATTGGAGCTCCAAACCCAATCCGAGGGAGTATGTCCTCAGGAAGGGTTTCCCACCTCCCTCTCTACTTGATTTTGCTTCCTAAATATCTCTAGGACCTGTCCCAACCTCATTTCTATCATACTGTGTGGTGAGGCCAAGCTAGTGTCAGCAATTGCTTACACTATTCCAACAGTCTGATAAATAAATGGTCTTTTCTATTCCACTGTTGTCCCTTTTCAATCCATTTTTATGTAGCTGCCCTGGTATTGTTTTGAAAACATATACTTTATCATGTTACTTTTCTGTTTAAAATATTTCAGTGGCTTCCCATTGTTCTTATAATAAAGATAAATTCCTTTACATGATTCATCCCATTCCTGTCTTTCTAGTTACGTCTGAACTAAACGTGGTTCACTTTACTTAGCCACACTGGTCTTCTGTGTGCTAGTCTATATATTCTTGCTACAGGATTTTGAACATAACAGTTCCTCATGATGTCAATGATTTCCCTTCCCCTCTTTAACTTGGTAACTCCACCTCTACCTTTGCATCTCAACTCAATCATCACTTCCTCAGAGAAGACTTTCTTGACCTCCCTTACATCCTTGATGTCATAAAATATCTTACTTTATGTTCTTATAGTAATATGCTTTTCTCCCTCATCACGTTTGTTACAGTTGTGATATTTCATCTATTTGTGTGAATGCCTGAATAGTGTCTACCAAACTACACACAGGTTCCCTAAGGTCAGGACCTCTGTCTATGAGAACAGAGAGAATCAGGAGAGATGAGGCTTAGAAGTTAAGCAAGGGCTCATCATAAACACTTGTAGGTTAGACTAGGAATTTAAATTTGATCCTGAAAGTAGCAATTTTCCTATGGACAGTTGATTATCATATTTGTGGTAATTTTAAAATTTTATTCAAATTTTTTGTGTGACAGAAAGTGATGCATGATTATCAGATTAATCATCAGCTCACAAAGTTGCTATTAAACAACCAAATAGGATTTAAATTTCCTCCCTGAGCATGAGAAAATTTAAATTCTCTCTCTAAGCAGAAACAAATTTAAACTAAATTTGTTTAGTTTAAAAAAATTACATAAATGATCAGAAATCAATCTGTTGTGTTATAAGTAAACATGATAAATATCCAACCAGAGGAATCAATTCACCCAGCACATACTAAAGAAGTCTTTCTGCTCCCTTAAAGGTAATCCATAATTCTCCAAACACAGCACCTGAGGGAGAATGTCTGCATGGGGGAGGAGAGAGTATACCTCAAACCAAACTTCTTCCCCCTCCAAATACTTTTCCCCAAAGCCTCTAAAATCAGAGACACAAGCATTAAACAAACTCACTCTCTCCCACCCTCTAAGTTCTTTTTCTTCCTTATTTCCTAAAAATGGCATCAGCATCAATTCTACATAATCTCTTCCAGAAAACAAAAACTGAGAGATCACTTCCTAATTTATTTTATGAAGTTAATGTTACCCTGATCCCTAAACAAAACAATAACAGTATATTAAAAATAAAGCAAAAGATCAATATCAATATCCCTTCCGAAGATAGTTAAAAATCCTTAACAAAGTATTAGTAAATACAATTCAGCAATCTATAAAAAAGAATTACATACTTCATGACCAAGTTGAGATTATTCCAGAGACACAAAGCTTATTCAATATCCCAAAATAAATCAACATAATCCACTATATTAATACAGTACAGAAGAAAAAGCACATGAACATATCAATACAGAAAAGTCATGTGACAAAATGCATCATTTATTCATGGTGAAAACTCTCAGAAACATAGGAACAGACGAGAGCTTCCTCAACTTGTTAGAGCATCTACAAAAACCTATGATAGCATTATATTGAATGCAGAAAGACTGCATTCTTTCCCCCATCTAACAAAATGTGTATAGGATTTTTATGTTGAAAACTACAAAATGCTGCTGAAAGAAATCAAAGATCAAAATAAGTGGAGAGACATATTGGATCCATGGATTGGAGAACTCAACATGGTAAAAACATCAATTCTCCCCAAATTAATATGTAACTTAATACAGCTCCTACTAATTTCCCAGCAAGACTTTTTGTAGATATAGATGAGATGAGATTATTCTAAAATTTATGTAGAAAAGCAAAAGGAACTTGAGCAATTTTCAAAAATAAGAATTAGGAGGAAGCAGTGAGGCCAATTTCAAGACTTATATAGTTACAGTATCCAAGATTGTGTGGTATTGGCAGAGGGATGAACAAATAGAACGATGGGACTCAAGAGAGAGCCTAGAAATTGGCTCAAACAAATATGCCTAATAGATTGTTGACAAAGGTTCAAAGGTAACACAGTTAATTCAATGGAGGAAGAAGCCTTTTCAACAAATGGTGCTGAGACAATTGGACACCTAGAGGCAAAAAACCTTGATCTAAGTCTCACTCCTTATACAAAACTAATTCAAAACAGATCACAGACTTAAATGTAAAGTATAAAGCTATCATTTTTAAAGTTTAATTAGCATTTCAGGTATACAATATAGTGATTCGACACTTATACACCTTACGATGTGATCAGTCTAGTAACCATAAAAATAAAAAGTAAAAAAATGAAACAATCTTACCTTCACCTTCCAAGATGAGTAGAACTTTTTCTTCCCAACTGCTTTATGCTTCCTATCAGAATAAGAACATTATTGAACACATTATGTGACAGCCATTCTAATTTTACCCAGTTTGATGCTCATATAACATTGAGAGGTAAGTAATGTTATTCTCATTTTACATTTTAGTATCTAAGGCTTAGAGAGATTAAATAACTTATTGTGAGATCACACTGTCAGTTATCAAGGTATAAAGCCAAGAATCACCACAGACTTGCCTGGCTCTAAAACCAGGGCTCTTAACCACCTACATCCTTCAGAGACAATCTGTGTTGAGCATCACTTGAACAGGATTTTATTTTGGACTGAGAGCTAGGAGCATGCGATTTTAATTGTGTTTTCCCCTCATCCTGTTGTTTTTTTCTCCTATCTCCTTTCCCACACTGCTCCTCTCTGCTCTAGTGCAGATACATTCTTGTATTCCAGAAGCATTGCAGGCAAGCTGAGCTTTTTCTGCTTCACTGACCGACCTGATAAAATCCAATATTTCTTAAAATAAGCTTCAAAATAGCTCATGGGATCATTTTCAGGCCTTGCCTGCAGCACCTGGAGTTGTTCTTCTGAATCTCTCAGTAAAAGTAGCTGCCTCACCTTCCCTCCAACCTCCCTACCCTCTGATAATTCTGGGCAGTGGTAGCAAAGGTTTTTAAGTTAACAAGAAAGTTTTAAAGTTAACTCATTATAATAATAATCAATACCTCACATTGGGGTGATTAAGTCCTCAGCCTATGATACCAAATATCTTGCATGGCTTGGAAATATTGAATTAATTCTATTTGAGTTCAATTAATTCAAAGTGGATATGGGAGATTCTTTAGGATTGTCAGCCATGCATGGCTCTATAGAGATTCCAGTTAGCAAAATGCCACACAAACCAGCCTATTCTTTCGAAGTAATCTCTCTCAATAGTCCTTCCAAAGAAATTGCATGTACATTAATTTAGTTGTTTACGGTGTTCTGGGCACTGTGCTAAGTATTTAAAAGTGTTAAATAATTTAATCACCCCCCCCCCCAACTTCTTTTCATTCTCATTCAATAGATGAGAAAACAGAACTGGGGAGGTGAAGTGGCTTGCCTCAAAACCACGCGTGGGGTGGGGTTTTGAACTCAGTCTGATCAAGAGCACAGAAGCTTAATCATCATATTTTGCTACATCTTCATTTTAATGAATTTGCTTCTATATTTTACTAATTTGCTTCCAGGAGCCTTTAGGAGTCATTAGAAGAAAGTTGAAATCAGGGAAAAAATGGAAGTAGAAAAAGTATCAGAAAAATGATTTTTGAAATGATCTCAAAGCAAGAATAGTAAAAAGAATTCCAGTATGCCTTCAGTCAGGTTTCCCAGTTGTTAACATTTGACATTTTGTGTGTGTGTGTGTGTGTGTGTGT
>NW_006296007.1:495080-499723 GCF_000327345.1 Myotis davidii
AGAATAAGTTTCAGGCAGGATGACCCATTACTGTTATTTTCTAAAGAAAAGGATACTCTACCACATAACTACAAAATTGAGAAAATTAACACTGAGACTATATGATACAAGCCCCATTCAAATTTCACAAATTGCCCCAATCATTCTATATAATAAGAGCCTAATATGTGGATTGTCCCCTTGGGTGGGAGTTCAACCAGGAGTTCAACCACTCGCTATGACATGCACTGACCACCAGGGGGCAGCGTAGAACACAGGAGGCATCAGCTATGCACTGTGGCCTCTCGCCAGCTACCTGGGGGGATAGGGGTGATAGGGATGGAGGTGCGGTGAGAATGCAGGTATCCGCTGAGTTTGCTCAATTCCCTTACAACCTTCCCCAGGACTCCAGGGTTCACGCTACATGAGCCAGGCCACAGCCAGCCTCTGGGACCACAAGAGCCGGTTAGGCTCCCCATGGGTTCGCACAGGAGCTGGTTTGCGAGGAGAGAGTGTGCTGACCACCCGGCTTCCGTGCGGCGCCACTGGGCAGCCCAGAGGCCCACGCTATGGCCCAGCCCTGCTCACCACATCTCCTCATGGGGACTCAGGTGCCATGACTCAGGCAGAAGGGGGCGTGCAGGGGCCTAGGGGTCCAGGTGCTGCCCAGGGCCCAGAGGTCAGCTGGGACCTGCCCTTCAACAAATTTTGTGCACCAGGCCTCTAGTGTACTTTATAAGAAAGGAAAGTACAAAGGTCTTCTGGCTCCAGACCCATCTGGGGATCAAGTGTTACACTTTGCTGTCATTTCTTTTTATTTTCAGTCTGGAACAGTTAGTTCCTCAGTCTTTCTTGGTTTATGATCTTGATGTTTGTAAAAAGTACAAGACAGTTATTTTGCAGAATCCCCTTCCATTTCATTTTACTCATGCTTTTTCAATATTAGGTTTAGGTTATCCATTTTTGGCATGAATATCACCAAAGTGATGCTGTGGTCTTGCCAGGGCATCTTAGTAAGAACACAACACACCATTTCTAGAGATGTTAACTTTCATCATTACCTTAAGGTGGTGCCTATCAAGTTTCTTCACTATAAAATTAGTCTCCTCTTTGTAAATTAATAAATATCTTGTGGGGAGATCCTTGGAGATTTAATTACTATATTATTTCTCATTAAATTTTACCCATTAGTTTTATACTCTATGATGACTCTTGAGTAAATAAACATTATAATGTTTGCTAATGATAACTTTCTAACTCTATCATTCCTTCTACATTTATTCATTGGAATTGTACTGTAAGAAAGAGCTTTTCCTTTTCCTATATTTATTGATTCATTCATTCATAGACTCATTGATCCTTATATAATCAATGGGTTATAATCTGTTACAGTCATGATTTATTTTGATGATGAATTCAGTGTTTGATCTATTGAGTCTGAGTTGCCTACAGGATATGCAGTAAGATGGTGAGCAGTAGAGGCTCTGATGATTGAAAAAGACTGAAGATAAATCTGACAGTCACCAGTGTACTGGTGATAGTGGAACCAAAATAATAGATGATACAACCTAGAGAAGTTTTTCCTGTGAAAAGAGATGTCAATGACAGAGCCTGGAAACAAAAATATCCGAGGGATGCTCAGAAGTAGGACTTGCAAAAGGGCCTTTCTGTCCCTTTTATTTCCCGTCTGCAGCTTCTTTTAACCTCATTATGATCTCTCCTCCTTTCCTCTGTCTCATTATGCATCCTTACTTTTATGCTGGTATTCAATAATGCTACTGTCGCCAAAATTTCTATTTGCTCCTTCAGTGGGATCAACTTTACATTAGAAAAGCAATCTGAGTAAATCAAGCCACACCAGGGTGTTAGTATCTGAGAGCCTATTTATGTTGGGGTGTTTATTCATTCAGTCTCTCCAAAAAGAAGTTTGGTGCAGATCAGTTTTCCTTAAATCACACCAACTGACATCTCGGTGCAAGACCAGACTTGTGTGCTGAAGGGAACATACAAGAGTATGGATTTCCAAAACCCTCTAATTTTCCCTGAAATAGAAGGCATTGCTTATTATCTCAAATCCCCCTTACCTAATCACTTTCTAAGCTCAGAGCCATAAAAATTCCAGTCTCTCAGAAAGAGGCAATAAGGATTTCAGAGATTATAGTTTACAGACCCCAAAATGGGACAGTGTCATAATGACAGAACACTTGAAAATGTGACTCGGAAAATTCTAGAACTCTGTTTGCAATGTGAAAATTGAATAGGGGTTCAGACATAGCTCTGGTATTATCAGCGGATTCATTAAAATGTTATTCAGTCTTCCTAAATCTTGGTATTCTTATCACCATACAAATGTTTCAAAGCGTGATTACAATAATTAAATCCTTAAAGTTCCATATAATGTAAAATCTAGAATCAATTCTCCAATCCTTTATAAATAGTACTGTGTTAACTCTTCACAACAATCTGTGTGGTGCTTTTAATTACTAGAACTTTACAGATGAGAAAACAGAAAAGTCCAGTAATTTATTCAAGGTCACACAGCTTGGACTTTTAGAATTGATTTGAAAGGCAATCTGAATGCAGAGCCTATAATTTTACTTATTTTTATTGATTTTTTTTTTTACAGAGAAACACCAATGGCTTTATCCTGCATGCCCTCTACTGGGGATCATGCCCACAACTCAACCCTGGCATGTGCCCTGACCTGGAATCGAACCAGCAACCTCTAGGTGCATGGGACAATGCTCAACCAAACCAACCAAGGCAGAGCTGGCAATTTTTAACCACTAAATTACTCTATTTCTGGCAGAGTATAATACAGTATAGTATTCTTTTTGGACCTAATGCAAATGACCAGAGATCTTTAGCATGGTAAGCATGAGCATGTGGAGAGCAGAGCTCACACCGGATTTATCCTGTACCTTCCCTGACACCACCCAACCTTGTGACTTGATAGCTGCTCGGTATATTTTAGTTAAACAAATAAAATACAAACTCAATTGTAAGTGGCAAATAGTTTTGAATGGAGAAATGTAGACACTGGTCTCTAAAATAATCATTAAAGGCACAGAACTTTAATTAAGGAATAAAAATGCCAAAAATATATATTCCAGCAAATTATTGTGTTCAACTCTTCCATTAAAAGCTCAGAATTCACTAATCTTAAAGCACAAATCCGTAATAAGACTAAAGTTCAAACTAAGGAAGTCTATGATTTGCTCTAATTATGCTTTAAATGCATATAAGCCAATTATAATAAAATATTTGCTCTTGGCCTCATTCTGTCTTATTACTCTAAAAATAATGAAAGAAGATATGAAGGAATTGACACTTTCTTTTTACATAGTTCTAAAAATGTCCTAGGTTAACCTAATGCAAAAGCAACAGAGAAACTGTCCTGTCATCAAACCCTATCTCAGGCCTGTGCAGCTTGATGGGTCTCCTCAAGACAATGCACATCACCTACAAGCTGATGCTTCTCACAGGAATTAAACTTGTCATCATCCTGTCAGCCACCTGGGCATTCTGTGTTGGTGGGACCACATTCTCTAATCCTGTAGAAGTAGCGGTTCTCAACCTGTGGGTCGCGACGCCTTTGGCGGTCGAACAACCTTTTCACAGGGGTCACCTCAGACCATCCTGCATATCAGATATTTACATTATGATTCATAACAGTAGCAACATTACAGTTATGAAGTAGAAATGAAAATAATTTTATGGTTGGGTCACAACATGAGGAACTGTATTTAAAGGGCCAGAAGGTTGAGAACCACTGCTGTAGACAGTTGGAGAATCAGAGGTGAACAATCCATCGAAACAGTAGAATTCTGCAATATGAATTCCATTCTAGAATAGGCATCTAATTTCCCATAAGCACAGGAGACCAATAAGGACACCAATTTCTGACCATCTAGAACTCAGAAATAGTTATAAGACTTGGAAAGGAGATTATGTGTGATAGTTAAACTTGTCTTTTATTTCCAGAATTATCTCTGCTTCCCCAGGGACAGTTTTCAGTATGTCTACCTTGGTCATGCTGCAGGCATTCCATAAATAGCTGATGATTCATAGTTGTCCATTCATATTTAATAATAATGGAATGAGGCCAACTAGATGCTCTATAGACGTGGGTGGAATTTCACAACTGGAAGGCTTTACATATTTTCAAATATATTAAATCACTGGTCCATGAGCCAAATCAGGACTCACATAGTAATTTAAATTTTATTAATTCGATTGTACCTGGTTTAAAATTGGGTTATTACGCAGAAATTATACTCTAACTTCTTTTGAAAAAATAGACTATTTAGCAGCAATAGGCCCACGTTGACAAATGACAGTTGGTCAAGAGTTGCAGCCCATTTTACACGTGTGTGTGTGTGTGTGTGTGTGTGTGTTTGTGCATCAGCCATTTGGTTCCTCTTCACAATGGAAATTCTTCACAAAGATAATGACTTGGGAGTGAGCAGGCAAGGAGGCTGAAACTTCTGCTGGGAAATCCTTGCATACTCCAATAAAGAGGCTTTTATTCTGAAGTGTCAGGCCACACTAGCTGCTCTTGCTCTGACCATTTGTTTTTGTTTTTATTACTTTGGTTTTTTGTTTTTGTTTTGTTTTTTATTGCTTAAAGTATTACAAAGAGTATTACATGTGTGTCCTTTTAT